>NC_056744.1:1185780113-1186055113 GCF_019279795.1 Protopterus annectens
AGTGGGGAACAGGGCATATACCTCTCAACGAAATGAGTTTCAGTCAAATGAGTTTTCAGTGAAGTGAGCTTTCAGTGAATTATGCTCAGGCAACTAATTTTCAGTGAAATGAGCTTTCAATGAAATGAGTTTCAGTGAAGTGTGTTTTCAGTGAAATGAAATAAACCCATAGTAGTTTAGAAATAAAGGACCAATTAACAGATGAAAGAATGTTACTAAAAGAGTCTGGATAGAAATTGGCTAGTCTTCAGCACTCTATAAGTTTATGTGGCCTAGAAGATGTGGAGAGAATTGTTGGACACAGATAGGAGAGTGGTCACTAATAGCACCAGGTAGATATTGAGGGTGGTGATAAAGGTTAGAATTGGGGACTAGAATACAGTCAATGATAGATGCAGAGTTAGTTGGATTATTATAGTGGGTAGGAGTTGAGATAAGCTGAGTGAAGCTATATATGTTTATGCTGGAGCTTGGACAGGTTGAAATTAGGGATAGCCAATTGATGTTTACATCACCTAGTAGGGTGGTTTCGATAAGTATGTTATTAGCAAACCAGGAGAGGATTTGTTCTAGTATAGGTATATTATTACCTGGTGATATATATATTGCAGCAATAGTTTAAGTTTTATGGTCATTGACTTTACAGTTGGCAGTTAAGAGTTCAACACGGTGAAATAAAGGAGGAAGATTAGGTAAGGGGGATATGGTGAGATTGTGGGAGTATATTATGGTGACACCTCCACCTTTTTTGGCTGTTCTGTCAAGATGTAGGATGTTGTAACCTGGGGAGGAATTCTTTATCTGGGATGTGTGGTTTAAGCCAAGTTTTAATATAGTTATTATACTGGGAGAATATTGGGCTACCCAATATGAAATTCACTTACTTTATTGAGAATACTATGGCTATTAATGGAAAATAAAGATACCTTTTTTGTGGTAGAGTTAGAGTACTGAAATACTGATTGTGATGTTAGAGAGGTTAAAGGTGGATTGCAGTGAGGCCCAAGATTTGGAGGAATATTATCAGAAAGATGTCATGTATTGCAAGGGCAGAGTAAGGTTGTTTTGAAGAGGTATAAGAAGTGATGTATATGCTGAGTTTTTGGGTGTAAAGAGGTGTGTGGGGAATTTTGATCTTGGGAAGGATAGGGTTGGTAGTAAGAAAGAGTGTAGAAGATATGTGAGAAAAGTATTGAGTTTCAGCATGGAGGGTATAATGAGTAGATGGTGGAGGGTGATGAAGCGGATTAATTTGTATACAATATGAGTAGTGGTAGGAGAGGAACAGAAGATGGAGAGTGAACAGGTAAGATAGTAACATGGTGCAGGGAGTGAGATGCGTGTGTATGAAAGGACTGAGTAAAATATATGGGAAAGTAAGAATGTGTTCGGTAGTTGGTATAAATGTAGTGTAGGAAGTGTATGAGGAAGGGTAGGATTTAGTAGGAGGGGCAGAGGAGGTTGTAATTGGTGGAGATTGGAAGGAAGGGGCGGTGCCTGAAGGGGAGTGGAAAGGGTGACTAGCTAGAGAGGTAATGCATTCTGGGGTGGGTGGGAATGGGATAGGGTAGGGGAGCAGAATGAGCCCAAGGATAGCGAGGGCAAACAGAGCGGGCTGAGCCAACTGTGGAGAAAAACAAAAAAAATATATCAGAAATTCTATCCACAGTAAAAACAATCGCAAAAATATAAAACATCACAATATCTTGGAAATTTCAGAATGCTCCTCAGTTGCACTAAAAATTAAATTAATGAAGACAAAAACTATACTATAATAACTTTCAGAATAATAGTAAACATAACCCCAAAAACTGCATCCCAGCCATAAATTCAACCCTAACACCTCTCCCAACAACTAATTACTCAAAACCTCAATACAGTTCAACTCTAATTTCATAGACAGTATAGCATCTCTAATCAAGGATTCTTCAATATCTAATCCTAATCCTGCCCAGCAGCCATGTATTACCACATCTACTTTCACCTTCAAACCTGTGCCTGCAATCTATATAAAACTACTTTTAAACTCAAAGTATGCTGTACTTCAGTTGATGACATTCCAAATGAGTACCTTAAAATGGCAGAAAGCATTGCCTACCCTGTTTCAATCCTTATAAAAAGGTCAGCCCAGGAATTCCATGTTCCCTCTCGAAAAAAATCTCACATTATCCCTCTGCACAAAGGAGGAAATTCAACAGACATTATTAAATTTAGACCTATAGCAATTTTATCCTCTTCCTCTAAAGTACTTAAAAATGTATTCAAAAACAATTTCTAAACCATCTCCTGCAGGAAGAACTCCAATCGCCAATACAACATGGCTTCCATGCTTCCCATAGTACTAACACTGCACTTCTAACCTATATCAATACTGTCAATAAAGCTAGAGGTTATAGCAAATTGTCTTCTCCTTATTTCTAGACTTGTCTAAAGCCTTCGACTCAAGTTATCACAGCAAACTTTTACTTCAAATATCATCATTAGGTCTCTCTCAGCCAAACATTCTATGGTTCAAATGCTACCCATCCAATAGTTGTCATTCAGTAAAATGACACATCACCCTTTCTTCATACCTCTCAGTGACCACCGGTGTACCAAAAGGGTCTTTCCTTGGTGCCATCCTCTTTATTATTCTCATCAACACTCTTCACACATCCACACAATAGACCTTCTTAATATAGTACTCGTATGACTCAATCCACATCTGACAGTGTGGCAGACATCCAAAAATTACTCAGAAAGCTTTAATAGCAACTAAAACATAGCTTTGTAACTCACAACTCATGCTCAACCCCCCCCAAAAAAACTACTTTTTTGTCCAACTTTATCTCCCATGAATAAACAAAATTTAAAGTCCTCTCTCTTGATAATACAGCCATTGAAGTCACTTATCTTAGCAAATTATTAGGGATGACAGTGAATTATAATCTTAAATTTGACCTACATTTACAAAATTGCAGAAGAAAAGCTTTCTCGCTGATGGAACTAAAGCTACACTTACCACTACTTAACTCCTCTCCCATCCATACTAACCTTCTGGCATGACAAAAAATCAAGACTTGAACAATGATATAATGATAGAACAAAGTTGCTAAATTTGCAGCAAATACCCCTTAGAGAACCCCATATTTTATAGGACTAAAATGCCTAAATTGGTTAAAACTACCCTATCAATTAACATATATACACATCTTCTTACCACCTATCAGATTATCCAGAATCCATTTGTTTGTCTAGCATCAAATAACAGTCTACATAACTATGTTCCTAGTCGGGCATTATGATCCAATGAACAAAAAGTCCTGTCTGTCCACAAACCTATCACATCTGCTGGGCATTGTCTGTACTCGTAATATGTTGCTAAGGCCTGGAACTCCTTATCTCTATTCATCAGGTCAATACCCTCCCTTCCATGCTTCAAAACCATTCTAAAAGACATCCTAGCCAAAAGCTGGATCTGTTCTTGCTCAACACCAGAATATACTATATCCCTAAATGTGAACAAATACCTGTTCATACCTTACATCTCCTTACTCTCCCTTTTTTCTCACTTCCTCCTGTCCATCAATTTCTCTCCTGGCTTTCTGTCTAAATAAACAATAGGCCTGTTTTTCTCTCACTTCATATTGCAGTTCCTATTTATATTATACTAACATACTTTTAGTTTCTCTATACACTGGCTAGAATTTCATAAAACTATTAAATCAGTGTCATATAGTTTGTATCTATTCTTAACCAATGTTTTCATATGTCTAATTTGGTATAATTATTTAAACTGTATTTGTTTGCTTTAAAGACTGTAAAACCATTGTTCTTAAAAAGTTTTGTAATTCTATAGATAGTTTCTCTCCAGGCCTCCACTATAAATGGATGCCTAGCCAGTCAGATTTTCCCAGTAATCAAATAGCAATAAGCAACTACATAAATAAATAAATAAATAAATAAATAAACATAACACTACAGTGAATAATATTATAGAAAAAGTCCATACATAACTGGAAGTTGAACAAAATTAATTTTAATTCTCCCTAGTGCTTCGACATATGCCTTCACATGGAGACAAGTAACATTTCAATATCACTACCACCATATTTAAACACTTGACCATTATTCAGTCAATTAAATTTCAATTAAACAAGTAATATACTAATCTATTTAACATTACTTTAATTCACTAAAAAAGTAAATAGTACACCTTATTTACATCGATATGCATTTTCTATACAACAGGAAGTATGACATTCTGTAATGCTTGCTTTATTTATTTTTCTAAAGTCCTTAGTGATCAATTGTAAAACCAAGAACTGTGAAAAAATATGAGGCAAAATCAGAGAGATATACTACAAAATCAGGTGCCGTTGAGAGGTGTTGTTGCCTGCATACCTCTCAACTTTGCTAAGGAATTCTGGACATAGTAAAAAATAGTGTGGGACAAAATCAGAACAAAATGATATTATTACTCTACTTTACTTAAGAAGTTTAAAAGAACACTAGGTTTTGCATCAACATAGTTTCTGAATAATAAGAAACATGAAACTCTAATGTCTAGCATTACTGACTGGTCTGAAGTGTTCAGTGATTAGCCAGAATATCAAAAAAAAAATGTTAAGGAACTTGACAAAAATATGAATAAAAATCAGGGACCTCCTGCAAATTCAGGGACAGGTAAGAGGTATGCATGCTGAGCATGAGACAAAAGCATAAGGTGGCATGCATTCTGAGACAGAAGCTGAAGTATTATACATACATACAGATAGAGACAGACACACACACACACACACACACACACACACACACACACACACACACACACACACACACACACACACACACATGGATATTCGTAGTAGGAATGTATTTGCTGTTCTCTTGAGAAGTTAAAAAAGGTACCTTTAACATAGTTACTATAGAGGAATTTCATCCATTTCACTACAAAATAAATCATAGCATATAACTACTTAGTCTGCAGTCAATAAATAATAAAAAATAACTACTTAGGCTGGAGTGTACAGTAGTAATCTGTTCTAAAGTGTGTGTGTGTGTGTGTGCATTCCCAAACACATTGTAACTTTTGATGATGGGACTCCAGGATACTGTAAAACTGACATTGAAGTAAAACACCCATATTCTTCGAAAAAAGGAAGCTGGAGTGCATAAACTTCCACGTTGTATGCAATAATTGCATGCCATTTTCATAAAACCTCTTTTAATGGCTTAAGGGCGTACTTAAAATATAACAAAATACCAGGCTTCTATTCTGCATTTGTGTATTTATACATTATTTTATAATCCACTGATATTAGAATTTCCTTCTCTGGAAAACAAAAATTAAAATGACTTACCCAAGATCTCAGAACAGTGAAGTGGAAACATCAGGATAAAAGTTAAATGTATGTCATTCAGTACTTTAACCACAAATTTACTATGATTTTTTTTTCTGACAATAGATTTTATCTGCCTAAACATACTCATTTTAGAACACAGAGACAAACATAGACACACACGTACACACACATGCACAGACACACATACCCATGTATACAAACACGCGCAAATACACACACACACACACACACACACACACACGCGCGCGCGCGCAAAAAAAATGTTCATACACACACACAAACACGCACACACAAATGTATAGACTCACTGATGCACACTCTTGTGCTTACACTTACACAAACACACATATACTCACTCCCTTTGGACTCGAGTATGCTCTTGCACACCTACACACAGACACACACACACATACACACACATATATATATATATATATATATATATATATATATATATATGCCTCTGTATATCTATATCTATATATGTATACACACACTCTCACACACACACACACACACACACACACACACACACACACACACACACACACACACACACACACACACACACACACACACACAAAATCACACATGAATGCAAAACAAGGACAATTGCTTTCCCTCACTATTTTTAAATAAAGCAGCTCAGCCGGAGCTGAGGGCACAGTCCAGGACTTGATTTAATAATGACTCCCTCTCCCTATGGTTCTAGCACCCTTGATTAGAAATATGTTATGTAAAATATGCTCTTAAATAGTATAAACTCTGTAATGCTGTCAAAATTGTCCATGTACATACTACATCGTCACTTAAAAGATACCGAAAATCACTGGAATTACTTGTGATCTCATCATTTGAGTTAAGGTTGCTTCTGAAGTTTGAACATGCAATGCAGTGCTTTTGTTAACCATGTACCCCTTCTCTAGACTAATAATTTATCTATTGACATAGTTGCTTTTAATGTTTTCATGTTTGTGGCTTTTTAAAGTAAAAATGACAGTCTGCCATCTCAGCTCTTACTTCCTCCAAGCTACAGGATTATCGGCATTGTAAGCTAGATGGAATGTATACTTTCCTGAAGTGACAAAATGTGATTTAGTATGTACCAAGCTGGAGCACTACAGCTGTTATTTACCGCTATAGTATGTTTATTCTCAGCACAACAAAGTAGCTTAGACAGCAGACATATTCAGTGGTGACAGCAGAACATTTTATTGTCAATTCATTATTAAATCATCTCCCCAAAAATAAACTTAACACTAAAATTAACTCCAATATTCACACATTTAGGAAAGACATATTATGTGCTTACATGCTAATAAACACTGAGGCATTGTAAGGTGTCCAAATTTTAAAAAAGCTGAACACAGAAATATATCAGGCGCAAAGCATAGTTAGACACATGTCCTTTCTCATAATTTCTGCTTAATTATAAGAATGCAAGTATTAAAAAAGAGAAAAACAATTTAGTAGCTTACTCAGAAATGAAAACTGTACTCAGGGATTTTGCTTGGTTACACCCATATATACATCTGCAGCCACATTTGACGATTATTACTGTATTTCTTTACTAACTAACCCATTTTTTTCATGTGGTATGGATTACAGTAAAATGTGGTGTACCCAAACAGCTGGTACAACAGTCGTACTTATTAATTTCTGCAAGGTTTGCAGAGACTACCTGTTACTGAATATGAAAAACAACATTACTTTTCTAGATTTAAGGAAATAACTGAATTAATGAATGACTGAATTCATTTATACATATAATTCTCATTAGGAATGAAAGAAATACAGAGTACAGTCTGTTCAGTGCTAAAGTCAGGCTCAAGGGCATATAAGGTAGTGAAATGAAACTATTTAATTTTTTTTTACCATATCAAAATAGAACATTCACATGACTTATACAAATTAACTGATTGTTATGTAGGACTGCACACGTACATATCTTTCATTAATTTTCAAGTGTCAGCTATGTCCAGTGGTTTAAACCTGAATTGCTTCTTGAACATTACATTTTGCAGGAGTCACTTTGTTACAAGTTGAACTGATTCACGGTAGTTGTATTCTCATTTTATATAATTCCAAAGGATCTATTTGGGATTTTTATTTTAAATTTAGACACTTGTCTTTCATGTAGCAAATTGTTTTCTATTCTGATGTGTGTTACCACCAGTTTCAGTTCAATTATTGAGTCAATACATTAATAAAAATGTACATCAATGGTCGAAGTGAATTTACATGTTCATATTTTAAGCACTTACTCCAAGCTGTAATGAGCATATTCTTTCTGTGTAATTTTGATGTGGTTTCTAAAATAATTTTATTTTTCTAAACAGGGTATGCCCCTTTCAAAAAATACTCATTATATTTTATGGACATCTCATGCTGTTTCAAAACCTGAAAAAACAAACCAATATTTGAAGTAGTATATAAAATATATTTACCTTTTTTGTTAATAAATCTCTATTTACTTACGAAGTTTAATAGAAAAATTTTGCCAGAAAACTAAGAAAAAATAAATAAATGACTTTAAGGAAATGTGAATATATTTATTTCTGATTAATAATAATAAAATGAACTGCCGAATCACAACAAAATAGGAATGTGAACCTACAAAACTGTATGCTAAACATACCCAAGATTTTGTAACTAAATTAAAAATGTATGTGAATATCTTTATAGAAAATAGTGCCAGCCACTTCATAAGTCATATGAGAAACAAAGCTTTATGCAAAGGCTGAGGGTTTGTCCCACTCATTCCTTAAATTAAGGTTGTTGTGATATAAACCTGAAGGACTAAGACCGCTGCTTTTAGTTAACTTTACTATTTATGTCAATCTGAATTATATACCACTGGCCACTAACTGTTTATAAGTTGCTGCTTACCTAACATTATTTCAAAAAATGATAAAATAGCAGTGTTTTGTGGGTTCTATTTCCACTTTTTTAATACATATGACAGGTAAATTCTTGTGATAATAAAAGCAATGTTAATGTTTATCATCTCCAGAATACACAACAGTTTAATTGCATTTCTTAAGCAGTAACATACAGCTGAGAGAACATGTCAACAGCTTGGCTGTAATCTCTTTATGCTTTGGTATGGTGTTAGGGTTTTATTTATTTTTTTAGTTATTTTTTTCAGCGAATGCACGGTAACTGTGGAAGGCAAAAATATGGAAATAATTTGTGCAATTTGAATTAGTTAATTTAACCAATCACTCGTTGTTTTTTCTGCTTTATAAACATGGCCGAGATTATTCAGATTTTTATTCCTTTCTCTTTCAATATATGTTATAAGAAAGAAAAAAAAAACACATTGGGCTGCTTTTCAGGAAGAGAGAATTTACATTGACAGGAATTTGTCTCCTGCATACATGGAACAATTCTATATTGAAGTGTTTGGTAATCATTTTCTGGATAAATATATAAGATCAGAAGTATAAATTAGGAGGATCACTTTTTATGACTTGCATTTTTATCATATTATTTCAGTCTGAAATAATTTACTGAAAATCATCCTGCTATTGTGGCCTCTTGTGTCAACTAGTTGCAGCACTGTGTATTGTTAAAATTAGTTTTTCATTGCAACGCAGTTTATTTATTTGAATTTGTACTTGTGTATCTACCATGCACTTCTTTTCAGCAAGGAGTAAGAATTATGCATATATACAGTAAGGCACATGGAGTATGAAATATGTTATAGAAACTATATAAATAGCCAAATTACATACATGGGTGACAACAGGGTTTTAAAATGAAAAATATAGTGTTAAGAGATCCTTTTAGAGGTCTGAATTTAAATTCAATGAAACTAACTTGTAAAAATTAATTTAGATGTAAAACTTTAAATAAAAAGAGCTTGGCCAGAGTTGTAAAATGACAGTAGTCCCTCCTGTTTAGTATTTACTGATTATGGTTTCACTTTTTAATTAAGTGCCTTCTCTTTTTAACTATTTAGCTTTTTGTGTGGTGTTGCAATCAATAAACAGAAAGGAAGTTGCAGATTACATTCTTTGTGTGCAGTCATTCACCAACAAAAATGAAAAGCAATATTTTTTTCACTGGGCTGCCTGCAATGGAATTTCCTGCACTGAATTAACATGTACAGATTGAATGGACAACATCTTCTTAATCTGTCCCAGCTTTTGGAACCGTATGCTGTTGACAAAAGCAGATTCCACCATGCTAAGGAGTAAGTAAGTCATGGAAAAATACACACAAGATGCCTAAAAATAAACTGACAGAAGAAGCTTTGCTTATGACTTCGACACAATGTTTTTTGTTACATGGAATCACATATGTTTTTGTTCACTGGAAACATTGCTAACCAGCAGGTCAGAACTCATTTAAAGTGGTGCCAATGAATTAATGTTGCAGATATTGTATAAATATATAATTTCAATAATTTATACATATACAGAACTGATTATACACAGGGTTAGTGTTACAATGTATTTGATATGCAAGGTTTAAACCTCACAAGCAGATTTTAGTGTAAAACAAGGTCTGAGCCAAACATAAATGAGGGTGATTCGAGACAGAAAAGAAGCAGCCCTTTTACAGAAGATAAAGAAAATAACAGTGACTCACACAAATCCCATTATATGCCAATGGCATGGGAATTCAAAGTTACTTCCTTATGTCTGGCATGAGTCATACAAAGCATTATGGGAAAGAGAATGGGTAGAGGGAGAATAAGATCACATTGATATATCAAGCCCCATTGGTAGCCATGTTGTGGAAAACAGGCTAAAATTACAAATAAAGCACTTAGAGTGATTTTGAGGTGTTAAAATTAGGTCAGGAAGCAAATATGGAGTGAATAAACAGGTTTTTTTAGTTCTAGGGTGGAGTTTTCCTTTAATAACCAAATTCCAGTGTCCTTGCAGGAAACTTAATAAATCATCCTAACTAATAAGAGGTCCCTTACATTTGCTGCCATTTATGGTTCTCTCAAGGTACCTCATATTACACAAGACAACACCTTAGCATGGACTCTGCAAAACAACACATCAGAAATTCTGTCTGGGATGTTCAGTGCCAATTTACCTGGTTCCTCAAATAACTGCCTGCAGTTCTGTAGTCTCACACGGCTTATTACCGTACCAACCAACACATATAAAAAATCAGGAAAACATTCATTTTTGATTCAATCAATACAACCTGTGAACATTGAGTACTATTTCTGATGTCACATCACATTTGCGTTTGTCTTTGCTAAGGTCTACTAGAAGGAAATATGAATATAAGTTAGTAACCTGTATCACTGATAATAAGGATCTTTTAGGTACCTGAGAAGTTACAGAGTAGATTCCCAGTCAAACATTAGTGTCACCATGGATGGTGTAATACTCACAGATATCTCTCAGGTAATGGAGGCATTTGCAAATAATTCTTCTTCCTAGTCATGCAAGAGATTTATTTTCTCTAATTCTGATTTCAATATCCACATTTATATGTGCCAGCTTATAAAGTAGGCTGTAGTGGTTTTTGCACTAAGTACAATTAAACTGTACTCAGCAGCTGGTCATAAGGGTTATTTTTACCTAAAATTTCTAAAGCACTATTACTTTGTCTTTTTATAAGCTTGGTTTTCAGGAGGGATGTGTTCCATGGAAATGGAAAACATCATATTTCCTTATATCAAAGGTGGTAAAACGTATACATTAGATAGTACTGTCCCTTGTAGTCTTACATGTATTATCAGCAAATGTTTTGAAATAATTTTATGCTCCCAGATAAAACAAGAGCTATGTTCAACTTTGGATATTTCTCAGCATGTGTTTAACCCAAGGGAGATCTTGTCTGACTAACCTGTTAAGTTTTTAATCATATCCGGAAATCAGTGATAGAGGTTTTTTTGTTTTCTACTAGGAACTAGCCAAGGCTTTTGATGCTGCTCTCCATGTAGAAATTAAGATGATCTTATTTAAACTTGGAATCAACCAATATATAATAAATTGGGTTGTTAGCTGGCTGGCAGACAGAGCAATTAAGGTAAAAATTGAAGACAGCATTTGTAAAGAAAGGAAGATTGTAACAGATGCCATTCAGGTTTCTATGTTTGGACCTTTGTTGTTTAATCTGTTTATGTCTGACTTCCCAGCTTGCAATACGATGTTAGTCAGAAAGTTTGTAGTTGATACTTCTTTCGGCTTTTCCCGGTTAGGGGTCACCACAGTGGATCACCTGTCCGCTCATGATTGGCAGTGGAGTTTTACAGTGTCGAGTTGCCAGCCCGGCGCCCAACCTTCCACAGAAGGCACACACACACACACACACACACACACACACACACACACACACACACACACACACACACACACACACACACACACACACACACACATACACTCACACCTAGGGCCAATTTAGAGTGTCCAATCCACTTGCAGCATGTCTTTGGGATGTGGGAGGAAACCGGAGCACCCGGAGGAAACCCACCTGACCACAGGGAGGACATGCAGACTCCGCACAATAGGCACCTCAGCCGAGGATTGAACCGGAGAACCTCTTGTTGTGAAGTGACAATGCTAACCACTGCACCACCGTGGCCGCCCTTGTAGTTGATACTAAAATTGGGTAAATATTAACTTTGTTATTGATCAGGCTAATTTACAGGGCTTCGTGGATACCATTCTCTTAAGGTCGTTGATGCTAGTAAAACTAAGGTGTTGCACTCCTAGCTGAATAATCCTTGTTTTTCTTATGCTTTGAATAATATTTTTATAAGGACTGTGGACAAAATCAGAGATTTAGGTCTGGTGGTAGACTGTCGACTGAAATATGTGACAATTTAATATCTGTAAAAAGAAGGTGCTACTCTGTTATTAGAGATATTTTATGGAGTATTACTAGTTGTGACTAAACAGTTTTAATACCCCTTTTCAAGGCTGTAGTAAGACTGCATATAAAATATTGTGGTGGTGCCTGTATTTACAACTGCACCCAAATATCCATCTTGGAAAGAACTGAGAAGTATTTAATGAGACAGATTGATGGCATACCCAAATATCCAGATTAGAAAGAATTCAGAAGTATTTTATGAGAAAGACAGATGATGTTAAGAATTATGAATCTGATGTTGTCAATCTTCATTCTAACCTCATGGATGGGTTTGGATTTGATCCGTTGGATCTGACTTGGCCGATGCTACAGCTTGCACCCAGCAGATCCCTCAAGCTTCTCCCTTATCTGCAATGCACCTTGCTAAATACCTCAGATCTTGTTTGCCGCTTCTAGCTAATGGATGTGGTCTACCAGTCTCTCTTGAGCATATTTAGATAAGTATAGTTTTTTTCTTAAAACTCTTCCATCAACAGTTTTTTTCTCCATAGTTTACATTATTCCTGCTTAGCCCTTGCTGTTTTTACTGGTTGTACATTCAAACTTCACTTTTCTGTTTTTCTCCCTTGCTCTTATGACTTCATTGTATTCCTGATATACCATTGTTGATATTTCCTCACTTCTCCTTCTTCTCTATTGAACTTGAGGGTTGCAATCTTTTCATTTACTTTTCTTCACTCTCCCTCCTTCTTGCAACCTGGTCATAGTTCTGGTTACCATTGGTGGTATTCCTGTACTTTCTTCTTCCTTCTTCAGGCTGTTTAAAAAAAAAGTTAGTTAGTTATTATTTTTCTTATCTTAGAATTTTGATCTATAGTCATAGTAGAAAAGATGAGTGACAAACCTGCAGGATTAAAACAATGTTCCAAATGTGGACATAAATTGCCTATCGCAGATGCACACTCCCTTTGCGTATACTGCCTGGGTTCATTACACTTACAGGATGATTGCTCAATTTGTCATGGATTCAATCCATGAGCCTTAACAGAACATAAAATATGTTAATATTAAAAGGTCTCCTTCCTTCTTCCTTTGGAGAAGCCATATCCCCAGTCTCCAAAGTCAAAGCCCTGCACATCTTCAAAATCCTCCCCTGACTACTAACGGAGACAGACTGCTAAACTTGATGTCTCAACCCTGGATCAGAAAAAGACTAAACTTTTGGATCTGACTGTTTCTTTTGGATCCTACAACCTCAAAGACAATTTCTATGGCTCCGGTTCTATCAAAGTTGGATCAGACAACCACTGGTTCAGACACAACCCTCAGAGATTCTCTATTGTCCTCGCACTACATACTCTCCATCAGTTGACCCAGTACCATACAGGTTCCATATGTCTTTTTGCAGAAACCAGCATCCCCCTCCATTTATTCTGCTCATTCTTCTAGAAGTCTCACAGAAGAAGGTATGGAGAGATTGGTGAGGAAGATTCTCTCGGCTCAGGGCCAGATTGATGTTTCCTTGATGCCTACTCCTCTGGGTAAGGTAGTCTAACCTTCCACCACACCAACTCTGCAAGTTCCTCCACTAACTCCATCTGTGGTCTTAGAGTTCCAGGATCCCAGTCATCCAGATCTGTCAGTTTTGGATCTGAGGATCTCTGTATCATTGGACCCAACTTCTCTGAGACCTTCTATCTTTTCAGATCAGAAGTGCTTTAGTAATTGAAGCTTACTTGCTGAGTCTGAGGAATAGCATTCGATTCCAAAGTTTTTGGAGCCATTTCTGTTCCTCATCACCTCAGCACTGGACAGTTCAGCTCCAGCTTCCTCCTCAGGTCTGTGCTAACAGATTAGAGAGAGGTGAGGATTCAGAAACCAAGGTTCTCGGATCAGAGCCTTCTCAGTGTACTTGGAGCTCTGCTTTTGAGGCTGCAAAGAGAGTGTTCACTGTCACAGCAGCACTGAAGGAACCTTTCCAATCGGATCCTTCCTATTCCATGATGCTCCAGCATTTGGAGCCTCAACTACTCTCTCCACTGGGACATCCTGTATCAAAACCTCAGGTTTTCTCTCAGGGAATTGTAATTTCCTCTTCCAAGACTTTCCAAGATCATCCCACTGAGGAAGTACCCAAGAAAGGATGTACAAGAGGAAGCACCTAGACTCCCCACAGGAGTCCATCACCGAAGACATGGACTTCGATGAAGGTGAAGTGTCCTCATGGTCACCTCCTGAAGATATTCCCTTTGTGAACATACTAAAAATCCTGAAACAGAGAGATGGCTGGACATCCTCCAACCCTTCATCAGAGGAATTTGTTCTCCTAGAGGCTTTCGGTACAGGACCCTCTACTTCTTGGGTGACTCCACCCACTGATAAGCTCATAGACATGATCTCTAAGTGGGCATGGAAGGAGACTGACTCCATAGAGCCAATACCTTGGAGACCAGATAGGATAATGGCACCATCTGCGGACAGACAGCTTTGGGGGAAAGGAGTTCCAGTTAATGATATGGTCATTGCGGCAGCCACAAAGAAGGAACTAGCTGACAAGAGTTCCACTGTCCATCCCCCCCAACAGGGAGTCACAGGCAATGGACAGACTGTGGAAGTGTGTCCTTGCTTCATTGACTTTGGCATTGCAATCGTTGAACTATCTGGCACATTTCTTCAGGCGTCAGAGAGATTTGACCAAAGAGTTATCAAATAATCTCTCACGAACCATATCTGCAGATGTTAAAGATTCTATAACTTCTCAGTTGGCAACCCTACAGGCTATTTCCAAAAGCTCCATGAGGTTAATTTCTAACATTGTGGAAGGGACCTCAAGAGCCTTGGGTTCAGGCATTTCCATGAGGAGTTATGCCTGCATGAGCTGTTGTGACTTTGCTGAGCCATTTAAGTCCAGTTCTGTCAATGCTCCCTTTGATGGAACTACACTTTTTGGCCCTAAAGTGAAAGAAATGCTCTCCAGGTGTGAGAAAGATGGTAAGACCTTGTCTGCTGTGGGCATACATTTTTGGCCCCTCCCTCCAAGAGGTCCTTCTCCAGGAATCATCGGAGTGTCCAGAAAATGTGGTTCAAAAAATCTCAAGGTTCATTCTATGACACACATGGAGAAAGTGCTCCCCGAGGCAGAGGGAGAAACTCCAATGGATGTCATTAACCTGGTAGCAGAGATGGCCCCCAAAACCAGGGTTCACAAGAATCTTTGATAAACTTTACCAGCAGTCCTGAATGGAGGCCCAATTGTTCACCTCTGAAGACAGTTGGGGGAAGATTGTCCCTGCAGCAAAGAGGCTAGCTAGAATTAACAAAGTTTACTTGGGTAGAGAGGATTATATCTAGAGGTTACATAATACCATTTTGCCTTACACCCCAGTTTCCAAGATAATCCCTGATGTTCAACCCAGTCAGAGGGATCAAGCAGTGGTTGAAATTCAAAAGCTGCTAGAAAAAAAAGAGTCATCCAGGAGGTCTTGCCAGACGTGGTAGGTTCCAGAGCTTACTCAAGGTTCTTTTTAGTGACAGAAAAGACAAGGGACTGGAAACAAATCTTGGATCTCACAAATCTATACAAATCTGTGCATTGAACCAAGTTCTGGATGGTCACAGTTCAGTCCATTCTCTCTTTTCTGAGCAAGGACAATTGGATGTGCTTGATAGATCTCCAGGATGCCTTCTACCACATAAAGATGAACAGGAGGTCCAGGAAGTACCTATGCTTATGGCTGGGAGCCAGTCATTACCAATTCAGAGTACTGCCCTTTGCACTCACCACAGCCCCCAGGGTGGTCATCAAATGCATGGCAGAAGCAGCAGCACACCTCAGACTGCAGGGATTCTGGGTGTTTCTCTACTTGGACGACTGGCTCATTACCGCTTTGACCAGGCATCAACTCATACAGTCAAGAGATCAGGTTCTTCATTACTGTACTCTCCTAGGAGTTACCATAAACTACAACAAATCATAACTTCACCCAACTCAGACTTTGGAGTTTATTGGAGCACTCAACACAAAGAAGGTCATTGCTTCCCTTCCACCACACCAAATTTACCTATAAGTTTACAGGTCAAGAAAGTTGCACACAGTACATCAATCTCAGCCCACACAGTCCTCTGAACTTTGGGTCTCATGGCTGCAGCAATAACCTTAGTTCCATTGGCCAGGTTTTACATGTGGATTCTACAATGGATGCTGGCTAATCAATGGTCAATCTTCCATCAGTCAATGTCATATTAAAAAATAAAAATTACTAGCACTTGCAAAAAAAGATCTCTATTAGTGGATTCAGTCCGAACTACTGCTCCATGGTCGTCTATTTATTCCCCAACAGCCCAAGGCCATAGAGACCATAGATGCTTCCCAGATAGGGTGGGGGGCATTATCTGGGGAAGACAGTCAATGGTACTTGGTTCCCTGTAGAGGCCACTTTGAATATAAATGTCCTAGACATGAGAGGTGTGCCCTTGGCATTGCAAGCATTTCAAGATGTTCTTCCCCCTGGGACAATTGCAATTTAGATGGACAACATGTCAGTTGTCTGGTAATCAACAAACAGGGCAGAACCAGATCTTACCCATTATGTTGAGAAGTGCTCAGGGTCTGGCAGTGGATGATCTCTTTAAACAACATTCTTTTAGCATTGCACATTCTGGGAAGATCCAACATGATTGCAGACAAACTGAGCAGGTGCATCCTACTTCCATACCAGTGTTCCCTCAGTGAGAAGGTGGTGGCTGAGATTTTCCATTGATGGGGCCAGGCATGCTGTGATCTTTTTGCCTCTCCCCTAAACAAAAAGTGCAGCAATTACTCTGCCCTGATTTCCCCCACGAGGTCAGTGACTGAGGGATGCTCTACTTCACAACTGGCCTCTCAGTCTCCTTTATGCATTCACACCAACCCTGTTGATTGCAAAATTTCAGTAGAAATCTGCCAGGTTGAAGAGCACAGTGATCCTCATTGCCCCCTAATAAATTTGGTTTCCATTACTATGGCCCCACCTGGTTCAACCTCCATGTAATCTCAATCCAACTCTGTCTCACTCAATATTTCAAACCTCAAGCTGACCTCCTGGCTTCTCCAGTTCCCTTAGTAGCCAGGCAGTCTATGCTCTCATCTCCTGTCTGACATATACTTCTGTCTTCCCATAAACCCTCTACAAGGAAAACATATTCAAGTAAATGGAAAAGATTTGCTATTTTGGCTCAGCAACATAACACTGACCCCTTTTCAGCCTCTGTTTATCACATCTTAGATTTCCTTGCTCACCATTTTCAAAATAGTGCTAGTACCTCAACCATTAGGGTACAGTTAGCAGCAACTTCAAATTACCATACTGGATAGAATGGCGCACCCATAGCTTTTCACAAATTCAGCAAGGTCTTCTTGAAAGGGACACTCCTTCTAAAGCCTCCTTTTAAAGACCCTACTCCTCCATGGGACCTGAATTTGATGCTTCAGTCTCTAACACACCCTCCGTTTGAACCAGTAGCTACATGTGACCTTAAGTATCTTTCATGGAAAACAATGTTATTGGTTGCCATCACTTCTGCAAAATGAATTTCTGAGATCCAAGTGTTATCTTGTAAACCTCCATACTTGGCTTTCCATAAGGACAGAGTGATCTTAGTACTAACCCATCCTTTCTTCCAAAGACGATGTCAGAATCCAACATAAATAGTTCTATAAATCTGCCCGTATTTTTCCTAAATTTGCCAGCAAAGGAGAATACATTTTGCATTTACTGGATGTTCATTGACAGTTGTGTTTCTATTTGCATAGAACAGAAAAAAATCAGGAAAACAGACCAACTGTTTATTTCCTTTTCTGGACTAAAATTAAGAAAATTAGTCTCAAAAATTTCTTTGTCAAAATGGTTAACAAATTGTGCCTCCTTTATCTCTAACAAATTAGGCAATTCTCTTACACATCCATTGAAAGCACACTCCACTAGATCTGTGGCTACTTCCACAGTTTTCCAGTCTAAGATGTCTATGGATGATATTTGTACAGCAGCAACTTGGGCTACTCCTCATACCTTTATTACTCATTACAAATTGGATCTGGTCTTCAGTGGTAGGGCATTATTTGGTTCTATAGTGCTCAGGAATATCATTCCTTGAGTCCATCCTGGATTCAAGTAGCTAGGGATGCTGTCCCATTCATGAGGATAGAATGAAGATTGACAACATCAGATAAAGAAGTTATGTACTTACTATAACATTCCATCTGTGTTGTTGAGCTTCATTCTTTCTTCATGTCCACTCTCACCCACCCCCATCCATGACTTCTGGAAGAATGAGCAGTTATATGGTGTCTGAATGGATACATTTATATGTTTACATGAGTTTGGATATGGCTTCCCATATTTCTTTCTGCCCTTTTACACTTTATAGCAGCAAACAAGATCTGAGGTAGTAGGCAAGGTGCATTGTTGGTAAGGGAGAAGCTGAAGAGATCTGGTGGCTGCAAGCTATAGCATCGGCTGAGTTGGATCCAATGGATCGGATCCAAACCCATTTGTGAGGAAAGAATAAAGATCAACTATGCAGATGGAATGTTATGGCAAGTACATAACTTCTTTTTATAGAAACAGACATGAACATCTGTTCTGTATTCCTTGCATTACAGAATGATTAGCTCTGGTTGTTGTATAAAAATGTTTCAATAATGCTGTACAGAAAGTGTACTAAAAAAAAAAATATATATATATATATATATATATATATATATATATATATATATATATATATATATATTTTTTTTTTTTTTGTAAATATGTCAGTGTGGCACTCTTCTTTGTGGAAAAGCTCTTTTCATCACATCACAGGGCTGGGAAATTGTGTGTTTTGACCATGGGTTTGGCAATAGTTTTTTTTTTACCTTAGTAACAGCTGGAGAACTCATTTCAGTCTAGCGAGGCTCTGAATTTGATTCTCATCATATATTGAACATCACATGCTAATAATACTCAGACCAATTCATAAATGATAGATCCTGTAAGAATCTGGACTCCAGTAAAGTACAACATATCATACAAAATAAAGATGGGAAGACCCTTTATAGGCCACATCCCCTGTATTGATGATGCTATCAATTGTTTTACAAAAAAACGCATGTAAGGAATATTGGATGCTTCCCACAATATGGTTGTTTGATAGCCAAAAAATCCTTATGTTTGCAAAACACAGGATATGGGGACTATATCAGAAATACAAGACAAATAACCTCCATCCACAATATGAAACTCTAAAGAGCCAATGGAAAAACACTGTTATGAAGCACAAATGCCAGCTACTTCTCCACACTTAAGCAATATTGCACTTAAACTATTTGAAAAGCATCAACCAAATCTTAAAAAATAAAAAAAAAAAAACAGTTCAATCAGGTCTTAACATCAAGATGCTTACTCTTCATTATTCCCAAATTCATCTAGATCCTGACCCAAAAGTCATGGAATCATTCAAAAATTATTTCAAAACATCTGAAAATGCTTGTGGTACTTCAAGACAACATGCAAAGATCATTGTAGGAAAATGAATAGAATATGAAGTTTATTTTCACAAAATAAGTTTACAGATAGTCCTGTTTGTAATTTCATCATTGTATGTGAGATAGGCCATGAAAAACCTTTACAGATCATCTCTAAAACAGCTGAAACATTGGCAGTCTTAACAGATGTCATAGTGGCAGGAGTACTTGATGAAAATCCATCCATCCAAAAACTCTTTTTCCTACTTTTAGACATGGGGTCAGGGTGTCACATCAGCAGTGACAATCAATTAGAGCTAATGCTCACACAGCCAGGTGGCTATTCCTGTCACAGTTGGTGTTCTATACCATACACATGCATGCATACTCGCACCTATCGCCAATTTAATGTGTCCAATCCACCTACTGCATGTGTTTGGAATGTGGGAGTAAAATGATACACCCAGAGAAAACCCACATGAACACAGAATAGAAACACATACCCCAGACAAAAGTCACCCCAAATGAGAATCAAAGCAGAGAAGCTTTTGCTGTGAGGTAACAACCCTACCATCTGTACTAGTGTGTCACTCCACTTAACGAAGATGAAATGCTTGAATGCGATTCTCACTGGTATGCTTTGAAGCTTTCTTTGCACATAGTTTTTGGTGAATTTTACACAATTATAGGTAGACTAAATGAATGTGTCAGGAGAAACAAGCATGTAGATTGAAACAATGTGGACATGATTTGAAATCAAATCATTGCTGTTGTGACATTACAGTAAACAGATAAAGTAGTGTGATAGCAATTCCTGAAGCTGCACTGATCATTGGCAATGGTTGGATTTAAACTGGTTAAACTAGAAGACTAGGCATGGATAAGGAATTTATACAAGACAGAAAGCTCAGAAAGAAAACAAAGGCTTTCAGTTCTATACATGACAGATAGACTAATTCATAACTCTCAACTGTACAGATTTTTGTGGAATGTCCAGATTTTTGCCTCATATTTTTAGTCCATTTTTCATAAAATTTTGGCAAATTATTGGCAAATCATTAAAGACTGAAGTCCAAAAATATTGACAGACATTTGAGTTTCATACCCTTCAGAAAATTCATGCAAACTTAAAACCTGCTATTCTAGCAACTTTTGTAAGTTTGTAAGAGCAGTATTTAAAAAGTGTCCCTATTTTTGGGCCTTTGTCCCTCCATTATTTATGGCTTTGTCCAGGTGTCTTACTCTAAGAGGTTGAGAGGTATGTTTGGACTGGCTTCTTGGAGAAAAGTCTCAAAGCAGAGAAAGCACATCAAATTCTGACAATGGTGTCATAAATGGTTAACGCGTGGTACCTGCTCCTATAATGATTCTGTTTGAGACATGATATTTAAAACATAGGTTTTGTCTAAGCTTTGGGAGATAGAGCAAATAAGTAAAGTATATGGAAGTTTTTTTTTTTTTATCATGACATTTCTGAAGAAAACTAGTAAGCAATAAGCTAATTTTATTGATGTTATGAGGAATACCATGTGAAACATCGGGAATCTAAGATGATCTATCCTTCTCATTTTAGGGTCATTTTTCCAAATAGTGTTAGCACTGGAGAGAGCTGACAAGTTTGGGACTGAAGAGGAAGAAGAAGATGGTGATACTGGGCAGTGAGCAGGATCCCAATGGAAAGAATGAAACTCAGTGGCTGCCAGATTCTCAGATTTATAGAAGTTAATCAATGAGTGAGCAGTCCTTGGAGTAGGTGGGCTGATATTATCTTACTTTTTACCCTTAAATATAAACAGATGCAATAGTTGGAGTTTTTGTTGAAAGAGGATCAGAGTGATGATCTCTATGACTGTAGTAGCATTTAAAATTAACTCATGCTGTTATGAAACCTAATGTTTTTAAGATAATTGAAAGTTCTATTTATTATGTTTTTTAGAGATGAAACAATTGCTGGGTGCTGTGTATTTATTACTCATCTGTTCCTTAAAAATATACCTGCTGATAAACTGTTGGGCATCATGGGTAATATGATATCTGAGAAAATGGATTGCTATTTTTTAGCAATTGTTCAATGATTCATTTTTGAATTGACTATAGGTCTTTGCTTATTCAAGGATGGCTATAGCCCCTTACATGATGGTGATTTAGATTAGTTAAAGGAATATCAGATTCTTAGCAGGGTGAAACTTTTGAGAGGGCCAGATGTTGAGACAGGTTTGGTTATGAATGGGTAGGAATGTACTAAATTAGATTGTTTTGGAAAGTAACTTTCTAATTATCAAGGTTTATCAAGACTTGTTGATATGTGAACTGGAAGTGTGATATGGAAGTATTTACTGTGTTATGGTATGTGAAGAACTGATCTAGGTGTAGTAGTGATGCTAAATGGCTAAATCATGTAAATCATTGTTTATCTCATGTTCTCCCTGGTGATGTGGCATTTTCATGCCTGGCACACATGGAAACGTGTAGTACAATATCAGTATGTTTGCTCAGTACAAGCCAAGCAGCATTCCATTAGTCATCTGTGAGATCCGCATGAATGTTATCTGCTAGCAAGAAATGACAATTTGGACATACATAAAATATTGATGTTGATTAGTTTGACCTATATATATAAAACTGCATAAAAAATCACTAAAAACTAGGAATGCTTTTAACAGCCAAAAACTTTCTCACCAGTGCAACTAAAACTACACTTGCTACTATTTACCTCCTCTCCTTACTGTTTTATGGTGGTCCCATCCTTATTAACCTCCAGGCATCACAAAAATCAAATCTTGAACAATATTATAATAAAGTGGCTAAATTTTCAGCAAACACCCTTTCAGAACCCACCACTATATAGCACTAGAAATCCTGAATTGGTCAGAACTACCCAATCAGCTTAGATATACACAGCCTCTTATCACCTGTAAAATTATCCAGCATCTATCTGCTTGTCCAGCACTAAATAGCATTCTACGCAAGTATGTTATAATCCAGTGACCCAAAACTCTGCTTTGTCTACAAACCTATCAAATCTGCTTGGCATGGTCTGTACTCATATCACGTTGCTAAGGCCTGGAACCCCTTACCTGTATCCATCAGATCAATAACCTCTCTCCAGCCCTATAAAAACATTCTGAAAGACTTCCTAGCCATATTATGTCTCTGTTCTTGCTCAATGTCAGGATAACCTACATCCCTAAATATATATATAAGTACCTGTACATAGCTTACACCTCCTTACTCCCCCTTCTCCACTGAGTTCCTTACCTCAATTAGTTTCTCTTCCTTGACTCTTTATCTAAATATGCCATAGTCCTGTATTTTCCTCCCACATCATATTGCAGTTCCTGATTGTATTATACTAACTTACCTTTTATTTCTCCAAACTTGCTAAAAATTCTCTAAATATTAAATCATTGTCATATAAGTTCCATCTGTTCTTAGCTAATGTTTTCACATTATGTCTAATTTGATATAATTTAGGTTTAATATAAGTTGTGAGTTACACTTTAGATTTAAATTGTAGATGTTTTTGTATAATTTTTTGAATATTATAAAATTATTGTTCTTAAAACATTTTTGTAATTCTTTGCAGCTTTTCTTTCTGGGCCTCCTCTGAAAATCGGCATCTACACAGTCATACTTTCCCAGTAGTCGGATGTCAATAGTTAAATAAATGGATAAAGTAATTGACTGAATTGCGCGACAATGGAATGGTATGATGTAACCAGAGCCTACATAGAGGTAGGTATGTTGAGTAGTGTCCAGTACAGTGTTCTGATGAAGGGAAATGTGAGATATGTTGTGATAGTTAGGGAAATAGAGCTGGTTTTGCATAGCAGATCAAAACATTGAAAAGGACAAGAATATGTTGCCATTTGAGGTGTTACGTGTGGCTTACTGTGGCATAAAACAGTACTATTGGAAGTCATGTTTAATTACATTTTGTTTGTCCTATCATTGCCTCATTTCCAACCAAGGGTGTGAAAAGTATAACATTATTAATAATGTATGCTATATGGGGCTAGTTGTTTTTATATAATAAATCCTATTTTTGCTAGCATGCAGTATGTAAGGGGTGTTTATGAACCCAAGGCATCTGTGATTAATGGTTGTACATGGTTAGTTTCTGATTATGTGCACAGCAAAACACTATACTTGAAGCAGGCTAAGTAATATAATACGATTTTAGTGGGTTGCATTAAGAGTTCTATATTTCCTTGTAGAGTAAGGCACTTTATGGTTTCCCTCATGTATAAACAGGGGTATAAGTAGCTTTGTTAATTGCAATCATTAACTGAAATGTGTTTATATAATGTTAGCATGGATGGGACAGTCTGTGAGATTTGAATTTTGGAAACAACAGTGGTAAAAGCAAGGCAGACAAATGGGGCAATTTATATCATAAATGTTGCATCCTTCTTGCATCAGTGTATCATCAAACAGATGATATGATGTTCATGACAGCTTCATTACTACTGCAATGTATTTGTTAGTTTTACTAGAGTGCTAGATCAGCTGTCATATGCAAATCTCATGAATTAATTAAAATGTATACACACAACCAATGCAGCAGCAGTTGTTATAAATACAAAAAAAAAAAAACAACACAAACAACACAAATACAATCTAAGTTTAAAGATAATATTAATGTTTAAGCAGAGGTGCTTTCAAGAATGGTTTACGGCTGGAAAGAGCAAGATCCAATTCTGTTCAGCACTTTCTGTTTTATTAGATGTATCACCCCCTTTAATACTAACATCCAAAACCTGGAGTACAAAGAACTTAAAAGTGTGTTCTGAGCCATGCAGACCAATGTGTTGTGCTAAGGCATTTGTGTCTTTCTGGTTCCTGATGTCCCTATAGTGTTCGAGAATCCTGTCCTTCAGTGGTCTGTTAGCTTTGCCTATACAGACCTGGCAGCTTGCAAAGTAAACAATATTTGAAGTTCTGCAGTCTGCATAAAAATCAAGTTCGATTTAAAATTAGCATGAGGATGTATAAAGGTTGAGCTCGTAAGTATGTACTTACAGGCTGAGCATGATTATTTATTATATTATTATTATTATTATTATTTACATTTGTTTACCAGGAAATTCCGATTGTTCACAGGTCCTTTTTAAGCGGATGCCCTGGGAGAAAAGCTCCACGTCATGTACATGATAAATAGCGATACAAAGTTGCAGCAATAGTAAACAACATTACAGGTTATTGGCTTTAATACAATAACAAGATATTGATTATCAACAGTATATACAGTAAATGTTGCAAGTTAAGATAGTTTCTGTTGTTCTGCGTTTCAGTTGTAGATATGATCTACAAGGAAAAAGTCCTATGCCTGGTAGACTGAGGCCCTTTAGTCTGAGGCTGTGATTTATAGCACAAATGTTTCTTCAAGGACTTATTATTTTTAAATGCAAAGTGTGGTATGCTGTCTATAGTCCCTTTCAATTCGTCTATAATGTGTAGAATATTCCAGTTCTGTTTAATGACCTCACAATATTTATATATGTCACTAGAGTAAGGTAGAGAGACTCTGAAAGTATCTCTCACAGCTACAGTTGCTTGTGAAGCATCAGGTGGGTTATGGTTGCCAAAATAGGCTCTACATTCCCCTCACTTTCTTCCCATGCAGCATTGATTTGAAAATCAATCTCTGCCTCTTTGTAACCTCTGTCTAAAGTGTCACGTTTGAGAGAGTCAAGTGTTAAACTCAACTGAATGTTATCGTTTTGCAATCTCATTACTATATAAACCTGCCCCTTTAGAACATTCTGGGTGACATGCTTGGGATGCATGCTGTTTTTTATCCTGTTATTAATCCTATTATATACTAATTATAATACAGAATAAAACATAAAAAGAAAAACACAAGTTTTCTAAACCTTATCCCAACTATGTACGTGTACTGTGGTTCCCCTACATGTCACTTTACACTCCTTTCTGTCTTTATTGGTCTCTCCTTGTCCTAATTTAATTTAATGTCACTTGCTACTCATCAGTATTCAACTTATCTCTCTCTCCTCCAATAAATCAAATTAATTTGGGGCACATCTCCCTAGTTACCTTCAGTTTCCACATGGACTCCATTTTTCATCAGTGCTTTTCTCCATTTTGTTTAATTAGTAATACTAGGAGCCTATTTAGATTTGTACAGTCCAGTAAAGACCTTTTTATCAACAATTATTAGCAACACAGGTAAGTCATTTACATATATATCCTTTCCATTTATGTGCAAGTTTAGCAAGAGTGTATTTATCTAGCCCCAGTGTATTTCTCCCAATCTCCTCCCGCCTTGCAAATCTTACTTAAATTTTTGTAATCCCTCACATTACAAGAAAACATGTTCTCATGTGCTTAATACCTTATTGTCATATCTCTAGCAGTTGCCATATACTTGGGGAAACATCTTATTATGTTTGCTTGGGGTAAATATGTACCTAGACAGGCATTTACAGTATAGGATTCCCAATCTTCTGGATTTAGTAGTGTATATTGGGTCCAGCATGATCATACCTCATTCTTCTCTCCCTATATCTACATTAATCTTTTTATACCAATTTTTTGACCCCACTCAAATTATTCTGATTACTTGCTTATATAATTGCCTTGCATAATCTACTCATGATCATCTATTATGTCATGGCATAGTTTCTAGCCCTTACAAGTGTATGTATCATTGCTGGCTTAGCTTCATCTTCTGGTCCCCTCCTTCTTTTCTCCTAGTATTCAGATATTAAGCTTTGATATACCAGATAGTCTTGATCTTCCAAATGTAATTCTATTTTTTCCTTTCTGGCAATATATTATATCCTCCACTTCTGCTAGTTGTTCCCAAAGGTGAGGATTCTTTCCTCTCATCATCCATAAATCTTATGCTTTATTTTGTCCTTTGACTACATTTTCTTTAAGTTTATGTCTTATAAGGTGTATTTGATGTTGCTATGGCTTTATGGTTACTACGACCATGATTTTGTTCAACCCTTGACATGTATAATTTAGCATTCTATTTGTTCCTGCTGTAATTCAAAATATCTCCATATTCCTAACTTTT
Organism: Protopterus annectens; assembly: GCF_019279795.1. Taxonomy (NCBI): domain Eukaryota; kingdom Metazoa; phylum Chordata; order Ceratodontiformes; family Protopteridae; genus Protopterus; species Protopterus annectens. Next base: position 1,185,806,776 of record NC_056744.1, read on the forward strand.
GATTGTATCCCAGTCTATTTATATTCCTCTGCATCATTCCTTCCATCTGGCCTTGTAGTCATCCATCTGCATTAAACACATCACCATCAATTGTGCCACCCTTTAACAGGCATTCAAGTCTGGTATACCCATCCTCCACCAACATAACTTTGTCCTAATATATTGTTTCATTTTTGCCTTCCCAGAAAAATAAATCATTTATTTACTTCACAATAATAATAGGATTGATTGACATATAAAATTAAAAATATGACAAACATCTTGATTGCCTCTATTTTGTCATCCTCCTTTTTGTAAAGCATTTTCCATCTTCTTATAGCACCTATAATCTTACCTACCATTTCCTCCCACATCTCTCATACTGCCCACTCCAACTGTCTCCTAATCCAGACTCCTAGGTATCATAATATTTTGCACCAATTTGTATGTAGGGGCATGGTTAGTCACTATATTAATTTCCTCTACTTAAATATTCCCAAACCATGATATCTCTTCAAATAAATACTTTAAGTCTCTTTCTGGATTTATCACATATAATATAGTATAATATAATATAATATAATATAATATAATATAATATAATATAATATAATATAATTGTCATCTGAAAATGGGCTGCCTTTTCCTGCTGATTCTCCCAACTATATACCTCAGTGCCAGTGTGACATAACCTCTGAGCAAATGGTTCTCATAAATTGGTTATAGAGTGCTCAAACCTGACAGCCATTGAAGAGCATTGTTTCATTGAAAGCTATGTTATATACCTCATCACCCACCCAGGCATCCAGCTTTAGTTTAAATAAATCCTTAATGCCAGACAGTCTACTCTCACAAGGAATTTTATTCCAGAGTCTGGTTAATGTTCAAGTGATAAATTTGTTTCAGATATTTGCTTGTTTTCTAATGTAAAGTTTATGTTATTGTACTTGTGAGCTCCATTTAGGAATCAAGTCAAAATCTGCCTATAATAAGTCATCAATATAAACTCAGTAAGCTAGTAGAAGTTTGCCATTAGAATACTTGCAGTGCATGGAAAATAGTTTTAAATTCTTGCATCAATCAGAATAGCCCATAATCCTCACAGAAGGTAAATGTTTGGTGAATTTCCTTTGAACATGTTTTATCTTAATTAACTATGACCTTGTATATATATGAAATAGGCATTATTAAATTCAAGAATGGGTATAAATAAAGGTTTTATAAACATGTATTAGACTGAGATCACCCCTTAAGGAAAGAGGTTTAGGAAAGAGTCCTAAATGATGAAGAGCCTTTTTCTTTAGGCTGTTGACATGACTGTCAAATGAAAATACAGATATAATCAATATTTCAAGATGTTTATATTCATTTATCTCCAGTAATATAGACCAGTCAATTTAAGTGGACATTTTATCCAAAATATAGTACCTGGAATTTATTTGTGCTAAAATTTAAGTCTGTTGCTATTGCCCATGCTGAGAACTGTTCCAGCATTGCATTTCTAAATAATCCTTGTTAGTTTTAGCAGTGTGCCCTATCTTGTAGTCATCTACGTATTTAGAAGCCAACACTGTTTGTTTGATGGACTGGTGGAGAAAACCAAATAAAACAGAAATGGCCACAGGAATGACCCTTGCAGAATGCCAGTGGACACAAACAATTAATTAAAGTTGATACCTTGAAGAGAAACACACTGAGTTCTGTCAGACAACCAATTGTTAATCCAATTCACTTAGAAGAGATTATACCTGTAGCTCTTTAAAGCATTATTAAAAGATTTGCAGGGGTAAACTATCAAAAGCTTTGTCTAAATCTATGGAAAGAGCTCCCACTTTCAAACTATAATTAAAATGCAGTAGTAACTAGATCATAGAATTTAATCAGATTTGTTAGTATAGACCTCCCAGCACTTAATGTATGGTGGTATAAGTCCCTGCTGAATTTGTGATTCTCAGAAAGTACTCTCAACAAACATTTCTCAAATCATTTGTAAATTTGTTGAAGTAAGATTAACTGGTCTATAATTAACAACATCTAGTTTATGACATTTTTTAAAAACTTGGTGAGATCATAGATTTTTCCCCAAATGAAACTTGACAATTAACAAGCAGCTTGTTAAATATTTTATGTAGTATATTATTAATAATAACAAAATGAGACTTTATTACCAGAGTAGCTGGAATATTGCTTGGTTCCATGGATAATTTACTGTCAATTTTCTTAAGTACATTTACAACCAAATCATAAGTTATAAATTGGCAGTTGTAATTATCTATAGCTAATGGTTCAATAGGTGTTTCGAGGTATGTTGTTAGGTTATTAAGTGACTGAGAAAAAATTAAGCCAGACATCATATTTTCATACTTATTTTAATTGAAGACTTTGAGAAGTGTGGAAAGCCCTGAACTGTGATAAAATAACTTTTCAAGGGAATTACAAAAGCTTTTATTTCAATTCTGCTTGAAAATTTCAGAGCACTTATAGTGGTGTGTATTGAGAACTTTTTTTGAACTTTTATTCATTTTTCCATGTTTTGGCCAAAAAAGTTATCGGTTTGCATTTTTAACTTGTTCTGGGACCTTAGTGTTGTAGCTTCATTTGTAATTGTGGCAGAATTGGGATTTAACATAAAATTTGTGCATTGTTTATATATTATACTGTACTTCTATATCCATAAGTAGAATTACTTGTTAAACTTTTGCTGTTTGTATTTTGAACTCAGTCTGGGACCCTAGTCTTATAGTTATGGGAGAACTGTGAATTACTGTAGGATCTGAAGCTCATTTAGACATTTATTACTGCATTTTTCCATATGCAGTACTACTGGTAAACCTCTACATAATCTACTGCGTAGACTATAGTTTGGGTTGCAGTCATGGCAGTATTGTAATTTTTGCTGCAGAATTTGTGTTTCTCTGCTTCTACAGCTGTTTACTTTCCAGTTTTGCTGCTAGTGTCTTTTATTCCTGCAATTCTTCTTTTCTAATGTAGCCAGCCTGATTGAGATGGCTGTCTTGAGACAGTGTAAGAACTGTCCCTTGCGTTCTATTATCTACTATTCAAACAGCATAAAGCAGTGTGTGAAAGATATACATATATAATGTTCTTGGAGGCAAAAATCTCACACACAATAAACTCAGATACCATAAACGTTAGCAGTACATCACAAACCACACCTTACCAAGGCCATCACAATATACATAATTCATCATATGATGAAGTGCTAAAGATTAACTTGCCTAAACTTCCAAGACCTCTAAAATGCAACAGAAGCACAAAGCACACTCAGTTAAGCCTACCACCTCACACAGCACAAGGAGTCCCAAAGTCACAGATGCCATGCTCGTAAGGTAAGCATCTACTCAACCAAACATAGTTATATATGACTACATTGCAAGACATACAGATGTAACTTTTACCAGGTGGAGCAATTAAAGAGTGATGGTTAGTTGCTTGTCTTGTGATAGGAAATGTCAGATCACAAATGTTTTGAAGTCCTTCAACAACAACTTCCACTATAATTCTGTTATATTACATATAAGTATCAGTGACTTGAGATGAATTTTCCTGGACGACATGAAGAGAGACAAGAGGAAGCTCTTAAATTATGTGTCTGAGGAAGGTTTGAGACCTAGCATTTAACAGCATTCTACTTTCTCTAAGGACGATGTCACAATATGAGCAAAAAATAACTGACTGCAATAATTGGATACATTTTTGATGTTATTCAAAGAGGGTGTGATGCCCCCGCATTGGCCCAGTAATCAAGGAGCCTCAATCCTCACCACTAGCATGGGTGAGGGATGTACACATTGGGAGGATGACAAGTACACACACATTAAAGTGCAATTTCCCTTAATAACACACACAGATCACAGTCAGTTTAGGGCTGGTTTCTCCCTTTTTTTCCATATCCCCAATAAGACTCCCCACTGGCACAGTTATAGTGTTAAGATCTCAGCTGAGTGGCCAAGCTAAGACCTCCAGCACCCTCTCTGTCCAACCAGTGTTCTGTGTCCCTGCTCAAGTAGCTGACGCACACACGCTTTGAGATTTGATTTATACACAAACACAAACACACACCTGGGGAAAGGGTGGCACGGGTTTACTAGCTATGCCCCATTCTGCCCAGACTATAAGGTAGTATCAGCTGCCACCAGCCACTACTTATCAACTACTTTAAGGCCCTTACAAAGGGTGACCAATCCTACTGTGTAATGTTACTATTATGCAAATGCTAAGTGTGACCAAGACTTTCAAGGCTATTTAGGAGAGGCCTGTACAGTGTTACCAAATACATATGCAAGTAGTCTAAGAGCTTAAATATCAAACAAACCAGACACAATTAAAAGGTTTAAATATATTTAATATTAAATAGTAAAAGAGCAAGACAATACTCAAACAACACAGTAACTGTACAGAGTTCAGAATCACAGGACATATTTTAAAACTACATTGCAAGACAGTCTCAAATAAATACAGAAAACATCTAAACTAATTATAACTATATTCCTATCTATATCTAAAATGCGCTATGCCCCAAATAACTTACTTACAGAGCAAGGCAAATGCAGATGAGAAGTGCTAAATGGATGTTTCTAGATCCAAGACAAGATACAAAATGCACAGACTTTCTCTGAGAGAATTCTTGAATTAATAATCAGCATAACTGCTGGGTTAGCTCAGATGACATCACTCTTTGCCACCTGCCTTCAGTTTCCAGGCTAATAGAAACTTAACAAAATTTAACATTTCTCTGAAAAAATACATATCTCTCAGATGTTTGCCTAGAACTGGAAGTTGTAAAACAATTAAACACTTTTTACATTTAAAACCCAGTAATTATTTCTCTTTCAAGACAATAGGAAAACCTCTAGCTTTAGACATTATGTCTGCTTACTGCACTGAAACTGAGATAACACAGTTGTAAAACAATTCACTTATTTTCTTGAAGTTTTGCAAGTTAACTCTGTATGTTCCAGCTTCTACTATTAAAACATACATTTGCACATGTATACAGTTTATATATATTTCTGTTCTTTTCCAGTAGGGTACACTGTGGTTACATTCTTGAAGCTCAGTATATAACATACAGTTCTCTTACATTTGTAAGACAAGCATATGAATCATACTAATATTCACAAATGACATATGATTATTTACAAAATTCCAGATAGCTGGGCTGGCAGTGTCACATTTCTATATAAATCATATTAATATTTTCAAGTGACATATAATCATTTACAAAATTCCAGATAGCTGGATTGGCAGTATTTCCCTGGTGTCAGAGAGGGTCTAGCATTTGTCAACTTGGGAAGACATGATCAACAGACCATGCTGCTTTGGCAGGGATGGCCTGCATGTGTTCCCTCAAGAGTTTTCCTTATTAGAAAAATACATTGTCCATTTCCATAGTGTCTGTTTTAGGCAATGCTAACCTGATAAACCTACCAACATAATGAAGCAGGCAAAGAAAAGCATAAAGGTGTTACTGATCAATGCTGGGATTCTAAACAAGAAACTCCACTCTCTCCTCAACCTAGAGGATGTAGACATTTGTGCAGCAACTGAGGCATACCTTAAAACTTCAGAGAGCACTCCAGCTGTGCAGGCTATAATGCCCCTCACATGTTTAGACCAGCTATTGCACTAGAGGAGAAAAAGGCAGAAGTTTCTCAGTCTTCATCCAAAAGATACTCATATCAAGGCTCATAAAGCAGCATGATGTACTAGAGCTTTGTCGTGTCACAATAATCATCAGAAAAATTTCATACAATATATTAGTTTGCTGTAGAACTCTGGCTATGATCCAAGAAAGTCACAATGCCTAATTACAGGCACTAGAATCACTCAGTATTAAACCCAATATCATTTTCTTAAGTGATCTAAACTATACAACTAATATGGGTGCATCGTGTATCATACCTTGTGCATTTTTATCACTTGTTGCAGCTTACCATAAAGCCATTTCCTTCGAAATAAAACTGAAACCAGAGACCCCTTCCACCCAAGGTACCTTTTGAAATTTCTCTAAAACAAACTACCTAATCCAGAGTGGTAAACTGGAAAGCTTCAAATCCCCCCTGAATTCAGTTAATGTTGTTGAATAACTGGAAATATATACCACTATACTATACCAGCATATAAACAGCTAAATAGATGCCGCTGTACCTCATAAGAACAAGTGCAGGGCAACCCCCAGAAGCAAACCCCTTTGGTGGAACCATAACATCAATAAGTTTCACAATAAAAGGAAGAGAATTTTGATGGAAAGTAAGAATAGTAAATGTTGGAATGAAACTGCCACCATCACTGAAATAAACAAACAATTCAAGGGCTTAATAAAATCCACCAATGCCAGTTCTGACACGAAAATAGTCACTTAAACCAGAGACAGTCACAAGACCCCCTATAGTTACATTTGGAAGCTCAGAAGCACAATGCAGTAATGTACTTAGCTGATTGTGAATGACATCATCTGCACTGAGGCTGAAGATATAGCTAATCTACTGGCCGATAAATTCAGCTTGCCTCCAGCTATCATACAAGACTGAGTCCCAAAAGCACTAATAAAAACTAAAAATACTGCAATGATGGGCCATAACAAAATCACTGGATGTATATTAAACAGTATGAAGCATGATTTAGCCACCCCCCTCCAAAAAAAAAAAAAAAAAAACACTATTCCAGCTCAGACTCCATACAGGCTTTGTAAAAAGCAAATGGAGAATGGCTACAGTCATTCCCCTGCAAAAGAGAGGACCTTCCACAGACCCAGTTAATTACAGACATATAAGTCTGACCAGCCTGATATACAAAGAAATGGAAAGACTTATCATGGAACTAATAAATACAGACATGGGAACCTCCAAATACTGCATCTATCTCAGTTAAGATTTGTCAGGCAGGTCATGCTTACTTAACCTGGTGGACTTCTTTGAAAAGGTCACCAAAGCAATGGATGAAAGTAAAATGGTACATACCACGTACCTTGACCTGGCTAAGGCTTTTGACACAATCCCTGGATCAATCATGCTAGAACAGCTGCAGTCATTCCCCTGAATAAGAGAGGACCTTTCACAGACCTAGGCAATTACAGACTCAAAAGTCTGATCAGTCTCATATGCAAAGCCATGGGAAGACTTATAATGGAACTTATCAATAAGGATAAAGGGGACATCCAAGCACTGTACTAATCTCAGTTTGGATTAATCAAGTGCAGGTCATGCTTACTTAACCTAGTGGACTTCTTTGAAAATGTCACCAAAGTAATCGATGAAGGTAAAATGGTACACACCTGCCAAGGCTTTTGACACAATCTCCAATCAGTCATGGTAGAACAGATAAATAAACCAGGAATAACCCCTACATTATCTGCTGGATTTCCAACTGTCACATAGATAGGATACCGGAGGTCAAAAATAGGAGAAACTACCTCCACAAAGAGAGTAGTTACCAGCAGAGTCCCCCAGAGTTTGATGCGGGGACCTCTCCTGTTTGGCATCTTCTCTGAAGTAAAAGACAGTGCCAAAAGGCTCTGGCTGACTATGTCTGCAAATGACTGCAAGTTAGAAGTAGTTATTGAATCCCCAAATTATTTAACCATCATGCAGGAAGGTTTATTCCAAATAAATAAATGCTGCCAGAATCATGGACTGAAACTAAATGCCAAAAACTGCATATTTGCATCCTTTGGGAAATTGTCAGTGATGATGCTTTACTGCATTGACTCTACTCCCCCGAGAATTGACCCAGTTGTCCAGGATTTAGGAACTTATGTGAACATTGACTTAACCTTGGACCAACATATGTCATAAGAAAGTCCTTCTAAATTGTGCAGCTTATAAACAAAGGGAATGGGACTAGATCTAGAAATGGCAATGTCCTCTTTTCTCAGACTTCATTAGGTCTTTCATTGAGCATAATGCCCCTTTTAAAATGATTTGTCCAGACACATACAACAACTGGAATGCCCACAAAGGTACTTTTATAAATGGATGCAAGGGCCTAAACAGTATGTCTTATATGGATCACCTCAAAGCCCTGTCACTATACTTGGTATCTTACAAAATGCTACAATGTAACCTTTATCTCGCATACAAGGCATCCTCCAATCCAATACCAATGGATCTACTGCACATCAACAAGTTAAATGGCATCAGAAATATTTGCTTCAGGGATTTAAACCTCATTTGTAATATTAACAGAATGGTTTAGCAGGACAGATCATCTCACAAATGATACCACTGCTCTGGAACACACTTCCCATCCACAAAAAAAAAAAAAAAAAAAAAACAAAGCTCATCCCTGTGCATATTCAAGTGCAATTTGGATCATTGGATGAATCCTAATAGAAAATCTATCCCAGGAGTACTTCCATATTACTAATAGACAGAAGCAGCTCCTAAATGCTTTATGCCATGCATTGGTCTCCTCAAATTATCTGTGATATGACCCCAGTTAGTCTTACTAAGGATAATATATAATTACTGACCATGGGATGGGTAAGGTCACTCTAACACCAAACAGGATAGGTTAATTCACCAAAAGGGAAAATGGCTGCTTATTTTTGATGTACAGCTGGTATCAAAGATATCAAGAATATGTTACTCCTCATAGCTTCATCAACAACCTGAATTATGTTAGAAAGAAGCAGACTATCTAAGAAATCTCGTTTCCTCTTATGTCTTGATGAGGATGCATTCCTTTCAACAAAAAGGCAGTTTAAAACACTGATTATATGAATATGTTGAAAGAATGTTTTGATATGTTTTAGTTATGCTGTGTTAGTAGCTGAATCCATAAATGATTTCTTATGTGTGCAAATAACCCTTATGAAGTCCCTCTGGGAACTTAGCTGAATATCCACCACTAGTGTTTCAGACTCATTATTTGTTGAAATTGTTCTGCTTGGGAAATGTTCATATATTAATGCCTCCACTACTTATTGCTCTAAGTCATTCAATTTGATTATAACTTGGGAAAACCAAGATCAGAGGAGTCCCAGGTTTCAGTGATGTATGTAATGTCAATATTATCTTGATCTAAAATGTCCCCAATTCAAAGAGTTTATTTACTAGACTTCTGTCATTAAAAATTAAAAAATAAATAAATAAAATAAATAAATAAAAAAATAAAATTTGGAACACAAAATGAGAAAAAAATGTAGGAGTCACTGCAATCCATTGAATGACATTTTTACTGAGGACCCTCAAAATTGTATTTGTTAGGTCTTCCATTCAAAGCAAACAGAACTTCAATCTGACAAAATATAGTAGGATGACATAACAAGAGCACTTGTCCATCTACCTACTCAACTGAATAAATTAGTTGAAACTTCAACAAGACATCTTTATCTTCCCACAGGGAGAGTATCAATGGCAGAGAGTCTCCAAGATCTGCTATTTAAAGTGATTTTATCTGGACTAATCCTTTATATTCTGTTTATTGCTAGTCCTGTCACCCTCTCAGTCACAAGTGGGATATCAGACTTGACTAGAGCTCTCTGGATTACCTTTGTATAAAATAAGTACAAACCACCATAGTTATGCGTCAATGAATTTGTATATATGTAAATTTGTGAATGGTACTAGGCATTTTCAACACGAGTCTGGGTAGATTGTTTCTGAGAACTTGCATTGAGCTGAGCTGAGTGCCACTCACCCGCAGCTTACTCAAACTGTTTCAAGATTTCTTCTATTTACTATAAAGGATGATCTTATATGGACACGCTCTTTGGGCTTTTATAAGGTTGGATGGGGTGAAGATATGAAAGGTGGAAATAGGAAAGTGAGAAGACATTAAGAGGATTTTGCCGGATAAAGTAGGAGAAGAGGGGACTGTGTTTTTTTTTTTTTTGCAGTAAATAGAACTCCCATTTCCAATGCTTTTTAGGAGAGAAGGTGGGGTAGAAGTAAATATAGATTGTCTAGGAGAGAAACTAATCAATAAATAAGGAATACAGCAACATAAATGACAAACAAGACAGACAGAAACACTATGGGGTGCTGACATTTGAGGAGAGAAGACATATAGATGACAGACAGACACAAACAGAGAATGAGAATATCTACAATGGTTTTGCACCTCATTTCAGAGGACTTCAATTCCCCTCCCCTCACTGACAGATCTGGAGGTTGTGACTCGATGGATGGACCTCACTGGGTCATTGTGTCTTGTACCCACTGGTGGAGAGAATGTAGTTGGTGCAGGTGCATCTTCATAGTCCTGTCAACTTCTACTGCAAACAGGTCCAGAAGCTCTTGGTGTTGATGGCTTACCAGGTTGTCTTGTACTGGAGTACCACAAAGTGGAGCCACTACCCTCATCCTGTGAAGACATTCCCAGGCAGGTAGGTGGGGGAATGCAGAGATCTTTTCAGCACCAGTAGGGCCTGCAGATGATCTCCCCCAGGAAAATATGGACATGTAGAAAAAAACATAAGAGGGAGAGAAAAAAATAAGAAAAAGAGAGAGACAAATAAACAGAGACAGGAAATGGGCTCTTAAATGTTCTGCAGCAATTTTGTTTTATTTAATAACATAATTAATTATCAATTTATTCATTTAATCAGAAATTGTTATTAAGCAGTCTTACATATGCTGTACATAGTAACAGAATGACTGAATTCTGACAACTACTTATTGATGGTAATAACTGCTTTAATTTGTGAAAGGGCATATCATTAGCAATCTGTAATGAAGTACTGCAGCAGTTAAATAGTATCAATGTTTCAGTGAAAAGGAATACTTTCACTACCAAAGCTGTCATTATTGATATGCTACAGTTTCATCCATGCCGATAGCCTAGTACCAACCTATGAAACTAAGAACCTATAATGCATTTCCATTAATATTTCTGTTTTGATGCACTGAGTACTGACTGGTGATCTATCAAAATGATGACAATCAAAAACTGGTACAGCATTAATAATGGTACTGTTTTTTTAAAAGCATACACATTTATATTAATTAATTAATTAATTAATTAATCTTCAGTAGTTGTTGCACTTACAAGCAATTTGCACCAACCAGGCTACTGTCTCATGGTATTTCTCATAGTTATACTGGATCTCCTTTTTGGCTGTGGAGATATGTGAAAAAAATAGGAGAAAAAGAAGGTTTCTTAGTCATCCCATTTGTGTGTATATTATTTCCAGTCTGTTATAGGTTATAATTGATGTCAACACCTCCCACCTCTATCATACTTTCCAAAACAGTCAACTTATTTTTCTAAGGATATGCAGCTAGTTACTTAGTAAATGTATGACTGACCCTAAGGGAAGTATTTCTTGCACAGCTATTGCAAAGTTGAGAATGCATCCATCCTTGATAAGATATTGTGGTCTTTGCCTTTGCTTCAAGAGGGATATGGCATTCAACTTTAAGTAAGTCATTAAAGCCAGTACTGAGCATTCCTGATCTGATATATTCAGACAAAGCAACATTGTGTCTGTGGGAAGGGGGGTTGGCAATTGAGCTATTGATCTGCTTCTGAAAGATATCCTACTATGGTAGTCTGATCAGAAAGTCAGCTTCAGGAAGGCCGAACTCCTGCAGGGGTTGTAAGCTTGTAAACAATTTCAAAGTGACTACTTTAAGGTGTAAGTATGTGACTATAATTTATCAAGCATACATGACAGAGTGGGGGTATTCCAGGATTTCATAAGGGTGAAGCTAATATAGTTTATGATAGACAAAAGAACAGGACCAAAATCTTCCAGATAAATGCTTCACTATAGTAAACAGTCCATACAAAGCAAATATAAATGAACCCAGACAAAACAAATGATAGCGCTCCAATTCAGAAAGGTTTAATAACAAAAACAAGTATGTAAGTGCTTTCACAGTTAATCCCACTGCCTCCTCAGATGTTTAACTAACACTACAGCAGCTTCAGTTTAAATAAAACTCCGTAATTGAAAACCAATTAGATAAAACCCCTTAAAGGCATATACATATCTTCCAAACATACATTAATCAAATATGAAAAATTTTTTCATAAAACCACATATAAAAAATGGTAATGAACAGAAAGATATTATTTATTCATTTATTTTCTAAGAGGCCTTGCTTTAACTGTAGGCTTAATAGGAACTCAGAAAGTCAGCTTCAGGAATGCACATTCCTGCAGGGGTTGCTAAGCTTGCAGACAATTTCAAAGTGACCACTTTAAGGTGCAAGTATGTGACTCTATAATTTAGCATGACATACATGACAGAGTGGGGGTATTACATGATTTCACAGGGGTGAAGCTGATATAGTTTATAGTTGAATGTTGCCAAATAACTAAACATTAAACTTTATGAAACTATTGATCCAGAACAATTATTACCATTATTAGAATTAAACTTTCAGAATTAAATGGGGGCAGCCATGGTGGTGCAGTGGTTAGCATTGTCGCCTAACAGCAAGAGGTTCTACGGTTCGATTCTCGGCTGGAGTGCCTTCTGTGCAGAGTCTGCATGTCTTCCCTGTGGTCACTTGGGTTTCCTCCGGGTGCTTTGGTTTCCTCCCACATCCTAAAGACATGCTGTAGGTGGATTGGACACTCTAAATTGGCCCTAGGTGTGAGTGTGTGCATGTGTGTGCCTTCTGTGGAAGGTTGGGTGCCGGGCTGGCAACTCGACACCGTAAAACTCCACCGCCAATCATGAGCGGACAGGTGATCCGCTGTGGCGACCCCTAACTGGGAAAAGCCGAAAGAAGAAGAACAATAACAAATACAGCAAATGAAGATTATTTAACAAAGCACTTCAAAATGATACCAACATGTCAGCATTACCACCTTTCTAGAACAGTCATGAACTATTGCATCTATGCTGCCTTATATACCTCTACATATCTATATCTATTCTGTATTTATACTTATATCTAGATCTATAACTGTATATATATATATATATATATATATATATATATATATATATATGGGTCCCCTTTACATTACCGAAATGACACTTCACCGACACGCAGAAGACCGAGACGAAACGACCGACAAGCAAGTTGACTGAAAAGGTGATTTGCCGACAGCCGAAAGACCGACAAGCTTAACATGTGAGTGCGACTCGGTAAGTGTGCGATTGTGACGGAGTTAGGAGCGGTCAGGTAAGTGTGCGATATTGTGGGATTTTGGGTTAGGGTGTGGGAAAGGTGAGTGTGTGGTAGTGTCAGAGTTAGGGTTCGGGTAAGGTAAGTGTGTGATAGTGACGGACTGTAGTTTAGGGACGGGTTAAGTGAGTTAGGTTTAGAGTGCGGGTAGGGTGAGTGTGCGATAGTGACGGGCTTTATGTTTTAGGGTGGGTTAAGTGAGTTAGGGTTAGGGTGCAGGTAGGTTAAGTGTGCGATAGTGACAGTCTTTAGGTGTAGGGGTGGGTTAAGTGAGTTAGGGTTAGGGTGCGGGTAGGGTAACTGTGCAGTAGTGTCGGACCTTAGGGTTAGTGTTTGGGTTAGGGTTATTGGATATGTCATTGTGTGTCATATGTAGTTTACGTTGTTTGTGTCGGTGTAATTGTGTTCGGTTTTGTGAGTTGTCAGTGTTGTGTGGTTTCGGTTATTTGGGGTCGGTGTTTTGTGTGTCGGTGAAGTGTCGTGTCGGTAATGTAAAGTAGACCCATATATATATATATATATATATATATATATATATATATATATATATATCTATAACCCTAAAAAAACTAAATTTCTACTGTTTTCTCCAACACAGAAGTTCTCCCCTATCAATATCACAGTTACATCTAATAATGGCACTCTCATAGCACCTGATCCAACCACTAAACTTTTAGGTGTAACAATTGACCACAACCTTAACTTTGATTCACAGATTAACTTAACCATTAAATCAGTTAATAGAAAAGTAGGTTCCCCGTACAGGATTAAACCTTTCCTTACTCCTTTAGCTAGAACTACCATCGCCCACACTCATCTTATCTCTACCCTCCTATATGCTTCCCCCATTTATACTGATCTATCCAAAAGCTACCTCAATAAACTGGCAACCTCCTACTGTATCATTGCTAGATTTGCCACTGGCTCCCCATTTAGAACCCACCATTGCCAATATTTTAAACAGCTAGGATGGCTGAAAATGCAAAATCAGCTCTTACTTCAGCAACTTACTGTCACCCAAAAGATTTTGCATCATCCCAGCAATACTCCAATACTCTGCAGCCTTATCACCCCATACAAAAATCTCACAACCTTATGCTCAGCTAATAAATTACTAGTAGCCACCCATAAAGCCAACAATAAATCAGGTGACTGTCTTTTCTCTAACTCTGTGGGAAAAATTTGGAACGGGCTTCACACTGAACTATCATCTCTTTCTTCAACAATACTGTTCAAAAAGCAATTAAAACCATTCCTTAAAATGCAATGGCTATGTCCATGTACTAACCCTGACTAATAACCTCCCTCTTTTCATGACCTCACCTCTATCTTTTTCAGGCCTCTGGGCATACCTCTCTCGTGACCACAGTTAGTTGGTCCATTAGCTTAATAAATGCTCTTTCTAGCCTAGTCCTCCTGGGAAACTATCCCCGAGTACAAACCCACAAAATAACTCCTCTACCATGTTTATATTCACTACTTTCTCAGTTGGACTGTAGAATTTGAAAGCAACCTACCATGTATATATTTGCTACTTGTTCACTTGGACTGTAGAATGTAAAAGCTACTTAAAATCATGTGTTCTTAGTTAACTCTCAGAATCTGATAGTACTCGCTAGCCTTCTCTGTGACAAGTATTGAGCTTTCTGCTGTGTGAAATGTTCTTTTTCTTACCTCTTAACTACATTTTATTCTCTTTTAATAATGCCAACACATCTTGTGTTCACACACTCATGTAAATTGTTTTGTTAGTATATTGTTATGGTGTACCCTTTTGTAATACATTATTATTATCATTGTTATTACTTTGCAGTCTGTTACTTTAATGGAGTTTATCTCCCCGGGCCTCTACTGAAAATGGGCATGTATGCAGCTGGACTAGCCCGATCAACAAATGTAAAATAAATAAATAAATAAATAAATATACAAAAACACTTTTATACAAATACAAGCTGTATATAAGTAGGTATTAATATAGATAGATACCTAAAAAATCCTTATTCTTAATTAGAACGCATAGTGATCTATAACACAGATCCTACATAAGAAGCATAGGGAGAAGAACATGGTCTATATGAATAATTTGAATGCTGATATCAAAATTAATCATTCCTGTACAATTAATTTCCCTTTTTTGGGGTACATAAATAATCAGAAATAAATATAGAAATATTAAGGTAAATGTTGACATGCACTGAAATATATATTACAATAATATATAAGAAATAATACTTACTATAAAGCTATGTCCTTCTGTCCTGTCCCTCCAAAATCCATCCATCCAACTGATTTTCCTCTACCTCAGCAGGTCATTGTACCTGTGGTGGACTTTGTCCCAGGAGCAGGAGATCCCCATTAGGGAAGAATGGTGATTCCCCCAACTCCTGACTTATGTCAATTTTCCACCATTCTCCATGCCTCTGGCCTGCTCTACCTTCTACAGGTAGAACTCCTGCAATATGCAGAGGAGCATTTTGTTCTCTCTTTTGGGCCAACTTGGGGCATAACCCTTAACCTTTAACAGATTACAGTTCCATTAATTACCAACTTCAGAATGACCTGTGGAAGTCTGAGGCAAGGCATAGTAGAATGAGCACCACACTTACTGAGGTGTGACATCATGTTGCCCAGCCCATACACCTGCATAGGTTACCTATTGAAGTGCTAACTGTATAATAATAGGACATTTGTAAGGAGACACTATGTATTTTTAATAAATGATAACCATCGTGTAATGTTATATTGGGATAAACCATACTCTTATGCACTTCATTTTTTTAATTTCCTTTTTAATAAAAAGCAGACTTCTTGGAATGTGACAGTGCAGTTGTGTTTCACAAGACTGTTCACATATACTGCAGTTGTCAGCTGTAGCACCAACAGTGAGGTCGCGCAGCAATTTCTGTATGAATATGTCATAGAATGCTTTATTTTTAAAGTTGTGTGATATGATTAATGTTTTATTTTTATTTATTTATTTAACATTTGTTGACCGGGAAAGTCCGACTAGGTTCCACAGAGCCTGTTTTCAGCGGAGGCCCGGGGAGAAATGCTCCAGATGCATGTCTTTGGAATGTGGGAGGAAACCGGAGTACCCGGCGGAAACCCATGCGAACACAGGGAGAACATGCAAACTCCACACAGAAGGCACCCCAGCCGAGAATCGAACTGGAGAACCTCTTGCTGTGAGGTGACAAAGTTAACCGCTGCACCACTGTGTTCCCTGTTGTATGAGCTGTGCAGGGGAAATAACAAAAGTTGGGATCACAACAGCCTAGGATAGTTAGGTCTGGCCTTCTATACCTTGTAATTAAAGAAAGTATAGCATGCTAGAGTACAACTGAGGTGCAGATGCCTGTTACAGGTATGAGCTAATCAGCAGCTCATCCACAGCAAGCCAAGTGCACTTATGACTATAAGAGACAATATACATCTGGGCTATCATGTGATTCATACATCATGGTGCAGCTGAGCCTCATGTGATGAGAACTCAGATCGATCTTAACTTTTACCAACCTGCTTCAGACTGCTATATTAAACATTCATAGGCTCTGCTCCTCTGCAAATGTCTATGAAAAGTGTGAATGAACTAAAACAATTTATTAATCGCAGGGCTAAACAGAAATGATTTCAAACAGCCGCTTATCATTGTTCTTTAGAGTAACCTGTTCAACGTTAGCTTATATTTGCAAGTAAGACATGGCATTTTATAATATTTGATTATTCATGAAATGCTTGGGCATATGTAAGTCGCCATTTTTAGTGCTATCTACATTTGCAAATGGCTTACTACAGGTAATGGTCTATGGCAATGGGTAATGCCCATGACCAGACAACAGACCAAATTAATTTAATTACTTACTGACATAAAAAGCTATTATTTAATATGCTATGTAACGCCCTCTCACAACAAAAACATGCAAACATATATCTTACTGTTGTAGCAGAAGACTACAAAACACAGCAAGTACTACCAAGAAAACTCATACCCATAATTCAGAATTAACACTTCAATGTGTTTAGCACCCCCTTTCCTTTTGTTTTAATTCACTGGCATGTATGCTCCATATTTCATAGGTTCATAGGTTCATAGGTTCATAGGTTTATACTAGGCTATCTGCCCTAAGGCATTTATAAGCCTAGCCCAAATTTCTGTGGCTTACGCCACCCCTTATATGAAAAAATACTGTTCCCATTAGTTTGTTGTGCCTCTGTCCAGCAGTGACACAGATATGATTCCCGGGGTAAACCTACGATCTCCCATCCACAGGTCTAGATTTCTCTTGAACAGAGTCAGCGAGGTGCTCTGCCTCACATGGACCGGGATTTTATTCCACAGCATAGGGAGTCTCTGAGTGATAAATCTATCCCTCCAGCACGTCCTATTTATATCCGTGCTAAGGTTTAAGTCGCTTGCTCTAGTGGTTTTGGTGGATTTGGATTTTTGAGGTGGAGCATGTCCATTAATTCCGGGTTGGACATGGCCTTGTATGTCAGGCACATGTCACCTCTGAGCAGACGGTATGCGACTGAATAGAGCTGGAGTTTCTTCAATCTGGCAGCGTATGACAGATTTTGGAGTCCCTTTATCCTTTTGGTGAGGAACTTTTGGGGTCTCTCCAATTGCTGCAGATGTCGGGTGAGATACATCCCGAATGGGGCATTGTACTCGATCATTGGTCTGATAAGTGAAGAGTACAGGGAACAATGACCTCACTAGATCTGGATGTGAATCCTTCATGATCAGGTGGGCAATGTAGAAGGTCTTTCTAACCACTTTAGCAATGTGAGTGTCAAAAGAAAGGCCACTGTCAACCTGGGTCCCCAGGTCCCTGATAACCTCTTCTGTGCTTAGTGGATTGCCACCTATATGGTAGCTTGGGGTTACCTTGTTTTTCCCGAAGGGTATGACTATACATTTTTGGCGTTTAACTTCAGGCCATGGCTCTGGCACCAGCTATCTGTTTCCGTGAGTCCCTTCTGAAGGATATCCATGTCCGATGCACTTTCCACTATGGCCCAGTTTGCAGTCGTCTGCAAACTTTGTCAGCCAAAGTCCTCCCATGTTGGCCTGTACTTCTGAGAAGTAGATGCCAAACAATAGGGGCCAAGGACCGAGCCCTGTGGGACACCACTTGTGACCAGCTTGGAGTCTGACACAGCGCCAGCAACTCTAACCCTGTGGGTTCTGTCCTTAAGCCAGTTTGCAACCCATCTTGTGACATATGGGTTTACATTTAAGCTGGTAAGTTTTTCTACAATACCCGAGTGGGGTATTGTGTCAAAAGCCTTTGCAAGGTCAAGGTAGGCTGTATGGACTGCCTTTCCCTCATCAATGGCCTTGGTGACTGTTTCGAAGTCGACCAAGTTCAAAAGGCATGATCTTCCCTTGACAAAGCCAAACTGGGTCGGGTCCAATGTCTGCAAGTCCCTATATCTTTGTTTATGAGCTCCATTATGATCCTCTCCATAGCTTTGCAGACTAGACTTGTTAAGCTTATGGGGCGGTAATTACCAGGGTCCGTAGAGGCGCCGCCTTTGTGGAGAGGGACCACAGTTGCCGTACGCCACTCCTTGGGCACGTATCCTGTGGTAAGGCTGAGATTAAACAGCTGCCTTATGTGCGGGTTTAATTCCTCATTTAGCTCGTGTAGCACACAGCCGGGGACACCATCCGGTCCCATTGATGCTGTGTTTTTAGCTTTAGAGAGAGCAGCTTTCACCTGCGCATTTGAGATGTCCGGGAGGCTACACTCGGCTGGGATAGTTATCTCTCCTTTAGGGGAGAGGGGTGAAGTTTGCACTGAACCTGTCTGCCAGTATGTTGGCAATGTCTGTGGGTTCAGTGATTTTTGTATCATTTTGGACTAATTCTGAGCATATCTGGGAGTTTCCACCCAGGTTCCTAACATAGCTGAAAAAGGCCTTATGATTGTCCTTTGAATCCATGGCAATTTTTCTCTCAAAATTGGCCTTAGTTGATTTTATGAGTGCTCGTATTTTTTACTAATAATGATCAGGGTGACTTCCCTTTTATGGATTTTGTTCTATCATGTAATAGCTTTCTCCTCTTATTGTAAAGTTTGTTAATGGCTGGGGTCCACCAGACTGGACGTTTGCCCTTTGTGGAAAGAGTCTTGGTTTTATTTGGGATTGCCTGATCCATGCAGTCCTGGAGGTGTTCATAGAAGGCATTTGTAAGGGCTTCCGCAGCTTGGGTTGTGGTTTCCTCTGGCTCAGGGGCCTTGAAGGATACCACACCAGTCTTGAGTAGTGTGAAGTTTGCTTTAGAGAAGTTCTTCACTATGGTCTTTTGTTTGGGGTGGGGGCGGGATGTGGATTTCCAGTGAGATTAGTTTATGATCAGATCTCACCAATGAGGGATATACTTCCGGTGTGGAGCATTTTGTCCCCATGTTTGTGACAATGAGATCTAGTATATTTTCTCCTCTCGTGGGAACAGTGACTAGCTGCTCCATGGCATTTGAATTTATGAACTCCAGGAACCGTTGGGCTAGAAAGTTAGGGCTTGAGTAATGTTCCCAGTCTATATTTGGGTAGTTGAATTCACCCAATATGATGGTGTTTGGAGATACATTTATACCCTCCAGTGTCTTCAGGAAGGCTGTGTGGGGTTCCTGAGTTTGAGAGGGTGGCCTGTAGCATGCTACAATTTGTAGAGCAGTTTTGCCTATGGTTAGTTGCACCTGGATGGTTTCAAGCTTCATGCGTTGCCACCAACCTGGAGGTGTGGGTATCCTTTATGAATATGGATACACCCCCTCCTTTTGTGGTGTGGTCCGGGTTTTGGGGCCAGAACGCATGATATGAGGTAAAACCTAATAGTGCCGGGGTGCTCTCAGGAGCCTTGAACCAGGTTTCAGTTACAGCACAGACATCGATGTTCTCCATACTGAGAAGGGCCTCGAGTGCATGCATTTTGAGATTTAGACTTCTGGCATTGAGCAGCATTACCCTCAGTTTCTTCCCATTTTTGTTTTCTAGGGTGGTAGGTTTAGAATTTGAGCCTTGCCTAAAAAGGCACTATGGGGTGGCAAGAGCCTTAGCCAATATCCGGAATCCCAGGGGTGACAGGTGCAAGCCGTCCCTCAGAAGCAGCGTGGCTTGTCAAGCATGTCATCCCAGGCAGACAGACACTGGATCCCCTTTGAATGACACCAGACATTAAGCCAATTTTTAAAGCTGATCATCTTGTCTCTATATTGTGGCATCATTCTTGGTGAAGGAAGGATACTGCTCAGGGTTAGGGTCATACCTGCCTGGGCTACATAATCAGAGAGCTCCTCTATGTCTCTTTTCATGTAGTCCAGGGAGGTACGTCTCAGGTCGTTCACACCAGCATGGACAATGACTGTGTCATATTTGTACTTGCCTTGGAGTGACCCGAGTGCTTGTGTTATGTGGCGGATTCTAGCGCCCGATAGGCAGCTTACTGTGACCCTCTCCTTGTTCAGCCTGGTGAGTGGGACGTCAGTGTGTCTGACTATGGAGTCACCTATGACAAGTATGTTTGGTGTTGTATTTGGCCTTAAGGGCTGTGACTGCTTTGCACACTGCTTTTGTGGTTTATGTGTTGCTTGTGGGGTGTCTTGAGGTAGCAGTTGTTTGGGTGTCTGCTTTGGAGGCCTCTGCTGCTTAGGTAAATTTTTACTCAGAGCCTCCGAGTATGTCTTTGTGTGTTTATGTGTTTGATTCAGTGGAGTGGTAGCATTATGTGAGGCTGGTTTTGTGGTGTGTGTAGTTGCCTTCTCCTCCTGTCTGGTCTTGCCAGTCCTGAGTTGAGAGAGCTCAGCCTCCAGTTTGGCTAAATAGCTGCATCTCTCGCAAGTATTTGTGTTATGTGGGAGGAGGAGAGGGTTGTCTGTGTACATGAGGCAGTTATAACATTGCCTCAAGATTCCCAGATTCACCAGCTGGACCGGAGAGGAGATTGACAACTGACCTTTGGACATGCTAGAATAATATTGCGAAATCCTTAATTGAAAACAAGGGCCAGTGGGGAGTGAGGGTGTAGTGCTTTTAATTTTTAGTGCTGACTTATATAATTGCTTTAGTGAGCAAGTGCCAGGTAACTTGAGTGCAATGTGTTACAAGTAACTAAATGCAAAAATGACAAACAGTAACTTTCTTTCAAGTGAAACAAGGAAATAAGTACAGTAAGCAATGCAGATATCACTAGTGATCCACAGAAGCGCTGAAAAGTTGCGTATTAGGTGGAATTAGCTTCCAGGGAAATAACAAGCAAACAAACAACAAGCATATAAACAAAGCTAGATTCAGCAGGCCTGAATCTAGTCTATGCTAGAGCAAACAAGGTGAACCAATTTCAGTAAGATACAGTTCAAATATTCAGGCACTATAAACCTTTAACCAGAAATTCCCAGCTCAGAAGGGCAGAGTCCAGCCTCTTCTCCCACAAGAGTGCAGACCACGAACCTTCTTAATGTAAAATAACTGGCCTGAAGCCCAAGTGCCTAAACCAGAACTAATACACTTGGACACTGGGCTCTCAATCAGCAGTTCCCAACTTAGAAGGATGAAAGCTACCTGTCCTGCCACCACAGTGCTTGCCACAAACCTTCCTAATGTAAAACAACTGGTCTGAAGCCCAAGTGCTTAATCCAAAAGACTTGAATGATAGCTACACTTTAATCAAGTTACAACCAAGCAGTAATAAATACCATTGAATACTTAAGAGAATGTCTGGATTAGTGCTCAAGTTACACAAACAAAGCTAGATCCAGCAGGCCCAAATCCAGTCTATGCCACAGCAAACAAGGCGCACCAACTTCAGTAAGAAACAGTTCAGATATGCATGCACTATAAGCCTTTAACCAGAAATTCCCAGCTCAGAAGGGCAGAGTCCAGCCTCTCCTCCCACAAGAGTGCAGACCACGAACCCTCTTAATGTAAAATAACTGGCTTGAAAGCCCAAGTGCTTAAACCAGAATTAATACACTTTTAGAATAACAGACACTTAGCCCTCAATCAGCAGTTCTCAACCTACAAGGATGTAAGCTACCTGTTCTGCCACAACAGTGCAGACCACAAACCCTCTCAGTGCAAAACAACTAACTGGTCCGAAGCCCAAGTGTTTAAACCAAAAGGCTTAGAATGAGTTACACCAAGCAGTAATAAATACAATTGAGTATTTTAAGATGATGCAAAAGTAAAAAGAAGTAGGTAAAAACTCAAGTACAGTAAAAGCAGATGAAATTTTTTTTTTTTTTCTGAACAAGTGCTGAGATCAAAGAAACAGATTTGAGTGCTGAAACTAGAAAATTGGCTAGTTATAAGAAAAAAAAAAAACAAGCTAGAAGGCTTCCCTCAAACACAGAAGGGCTTGGGGGCTCAGAAGCCTACAAATAGTCTGTACCACTTAACAAGAAAGGCAGGAAATAAGCTTAATTTTTTTTTTCTATTTCCCAGATGCTCCCTTTGTACACAGTAGGAGTGCCTGAAATCAGAATATGATCTCACTGCACTCAGTTGAGTGAGCAAATGAGATGGGCCCAGAGGCAGGCTGAGGGGCGGGCAGTTTCAATGCCACTAAGATTAACACCAAAACAAAATCAGGGAGGGTGGGTGGGAATACAAGTTACTGAAGAGCAGAATAACTTCAGTTAAAAATTCCTTCAGCACTCCTTCATACACAGTTTAAATCAAATTAAATACTGTATAATACTGTATTTTTTTTTTAAAAAGTGCAGATAAAGGTACTTAAATTCTCTTATACGTCCAGTTGAATATAACCAAGTTCTTAGCTGGCCAAGCTGAAGTTTTAAAGCAGGAATTATTTCACATGCACCAGTTTAAATATGCAAGGACAGGAAATCAAAGAATGTGGCTACCCCCACACCTGTAATTACTAGCAAATAACAAAATTCAGCCAACACTAGCTTCAGTTCAAGTTACTGAAGAGCAGAATAACTTCAGTTAAAAATTCCTTCAACACTCCTTCATACACAGTTTAAATCAAATTAAATACTGTATAATACTGTATTTTTTTTTAAAAAAAAAGTGCAGATAAAGGTACTTAAATTCTCTTATACGTCCAGTTGAATATAACCAAGTTCTTAGCTGGCCAAGCTGAAGTTTTAAAGCAGGAATTATTTCACATGCACCAGTTTAAATATGCAAGGACAGGAAATCAAAGAATGTGGCTACCCCACACCTGTAATTACTAGCAAATAACAAAATTCAGCCAACACTAGCTTCAGTTCAAGTTACTGAAGAGCAGAATAACTTCAGTTAAAAATTCCTTCAACACTCCTTCATACACAGTTTAAATCAAATTAAATACTGTATAATACTGTATTTTTTTTAAAAAAAAGTGCAGATAAAGGTACTTAAATTCTCTTATACGTCCAGTTGAATATAACCAAGTTCTTAGCTGGCCAAGCTGAAGTTTTAAAGCAGGAATTATTTCACATGCACCAGTTTAAATATGCAAGGACAGGAAATCAAAGAATGTGGCTACCCCCACACCTGTAATTACTAGCAAATAACAAAATTCAGCCAACACTAGCTTCAGTTCAAGTTACTGAAGAGCAGAATAACTTCAGTTAAAAATTCCTTCAACACTCCTTCATACACAGTTTAAATCAAATTAAATACTGTATAATACTGTATTTTTTTTTAAAAAGTGCAGATAAAGGTACTTAAATTCTCTTATACGTCCAGTTGAATATAACCAAGTTCTTAGCTGGCCAAGCTGAAGTTTTAAAGCAGGAATTATTTCACATGCACCAGTTTAAATATGCAAGGACAGGAAATCAAAGAATGTGGCTACCCCCACACCTGTAATTACTAGCAAATAACAAAATTCAGCCAACACTAGCTTCAGTTCAAGTTACTGAAGAGCAGAATAACTTCAGTTAAAAATTCCTTCAACACTCCTTCATACACAGTTTAAATCAAATTAAATACTGTATAATACTGTATTTTTTTTAAAAAAGTGCAGATAAAGGTACTTAAATTCTCTTATACGTCCAGTTGAATATAACCAAGTTCTTAGCTGGCCAAGCTGAAGTTTTAAAGCAGGAATTATTTCACATGCACCAGTTTAAATATGCAAGGACAGGAAATCAAAGAATGTGGCTACCCCCACACCTGTAATTACTAGCAAATAACAAAATTCAGCCAACACTAGCTTCAGTTCAAGTTACTGAAGAGCAGAATAACTTCAGTTAAAAATTCCTTCAACACTCCTTCATACACAGTTTAAATCAAATTAAATACTGTATAATACTGTATTTTTTTTAAAAAAGTGCAGATAAAGGTACTTAAATTCTCTTATACGTCCAGTTGAATATAACCAAGTTCTTAGCTGGCCAAGCTGAAGTTTTAAAGCAGGAATTATTTCACATGCACCAGTTTAAATATGCAAGGACAGGAAATCAAAGAATGTGGCTACCCCCACACCTGTAATTACTAGCAAATAACAAAATTCAGCCAACACTAGCTTCAGTTCAAGTTACTGAAGAGCAGAATAACTTCAGTTAAAATTCCTTCAACACTCCTTCATACACAGTTTAAATCAAATTAAATACTGTATAATACTGTATTTTTTTAAAAAAGTGCAGATAAAGGTACTTAAATTCTCTTATACGTCCAGTTGAATATAACCAAGTTCTTAGCTGGCCAAGCTGAAGTTTTAAAGCAGGAATTATTTCACATGCACCAGTTTAAATATGCAAGGACAGGAAATCAAAGAATGTGGCTACCCCCACACCTGTAATTACTAGCAAATAACAAAATTCAGCCAACACTAGCTTCAGTTCAAGTTACTGAAGAGCAGAATAACTTCAGTTAAAAATTCCTTCAACACTCCTTCATACACAGTTTAAATCAAATTAAATACTGTATAATACTGTATTTTTTAAAAAAAGTGCAGATAAAGGTACTTAAATTCTCTTATACGTCCAGTTGAATATAACCAAGTTCTTAGCTGGCCAAGCTGAAGTTTTAAAGCAGGAATTATTTCACATGCACCAGTTTAAATATGCAAGGACAGGAAATCAAAGAATGTGGCTACCCCACACCTGTAATTACTAGCAAATAACAAAATTCAGCCAACACTAGCTTCAGTTCAAGTTACTGAAGAGCAGAATAACTTCAGTTAAAAATTCCTTCAACACTCCTTCATACACAGTTTAAATCAAATTAAATACTGTATAATACTGTATTTTTTTTAAAAAAGTGCAGATAAAGGTACTTAAATTCTCTTATACGTCCAGTTGAATATAACCAAGTTCTTAGCTGGCCAAGCTGAAGTTTTAAAGCAGGAATTATTTCACATGCACCAGTTTAAATATGCAAGGACAGGAAATCAAAGAATGTGGCTACCCCACACCTGTAATTACTAGCAAATAACAAAATTCAGCCAACACTAGCTTCAGTTCAAGTTACTGAAGAGCAGAATAACTTCAGTTAAAAATTCCTTCAACACTCCTTCATACACAGTTTAAATCAAATTAAATACTGTATAATACTGTATTTTTTTTTTAAAAAGTGCAGATAAAGGTACTTAAATTCTCTTATACGTCCAGTTGAATATAACCAAGTTCTTAGCTGGCCAAGCTGAAGTTTTAAAGCAGGAATTATTTCACATGCACCAGTTTAAATATGCAAGGACAGGAAATCAAAGAATGTGGCTACCCCCACACCTGTAATTACTAGCAAATAACAAAATTCAGCCAACACTAGCTTCAGTTCAAGTTACTGAAGAGCAGAATAACTTCAGTTAAAAATTCCTTCAACACTCCTTCATACACAGTTTAAATCAAATTAAATACTGTATAATACTGTATTTTTTTTAAAAAAAAGTGCAGATAAAGGTACTTAAATTCTCTTATACGTCCAGTTGAATATAACCAAGTTCTTAGCTGGCCAAGCTGAAGTTTTAAAGCAGGAATTATTTCACATGCACCAGTTTAAATATGCAAGGACAGGAAATCAAAGAATGTGGCTACCCCACACCTGTAATTACTAGCAAATAACAAAATTCAGCCAACACTAGCTTCAGTTCAAGTTACTGAAGAGCAGAATAACTTCAGTTAAAAATTCCTTCAACACTCCTTCATACACAGTTTAAATCAAATTAAATACTGTATAATACTGTATTTTTTAAAAAAAGTGCAGATAAAGGTACTTAAATTCTCTTATACGTCCAGTTGAATATAACCAAGTTCTTAGCTGGCCAAGCTGAAGTTTTAAAGCAGGAATTATTTCACATGCACCAGTTTAAATATGCAAGGACAGGAAATCAAAGAATGTGGCTACCCCACACCTGCAATTACTAGCAAATAACAAAATTCAGCCAACACTAGCTTCAGTTCAAGTTACTGAAGAGCAGAATAACTTCAGTTAAAAATTCCTTCAACACTCCTTCATACACAGTTTAAATCAAATTAAATACTGTATAATACTGTATTTTTTTAAAAAAAGTGCAGATAAAGGTACTTAAATTCTCTTATAC
Organism: Protopterus annectens; assembly: GCF_019279795.1. NCBI lineage: Eukaryota > Metazoa > Chordata > Ceratodontiformes > Protopteridae > Protopterus > Protopterus annectens. Next base: position 1,185,833,365 of record NC_056744.1, read on the forward strand.
GTCCAGTTGAATATAACCAAGTTCTTAGCTGGCCAAGCTGAAGTTTTAAAGCAGGAATTATTTCACATGCACCAGTTTAAATATGCAAGGACAGGAAATCAAAGAATGTGGCTAGCCCCACACCTGCAATTACTAGCAAATAACAAAATTCAGCCAACACTAGCTTCAGTTCAAGTTACTGAAGAGCAGAATAACTTCAGTTAAAATTCCTTCAACACTCCTTCATACACAGTTTAAATCAAATTAAATACTGTATAATACTGTATTTTTTAAAAAAAGTGCAGATAAAGGTACTTAAATTCTCTTATACGTCCAGTTGAATATAACCAAGTTCTTAGCTGGCCAAGCTGAAGTTTTAAAGCAGGAATTATTTCACATGCACCAGTTTAAATATGCAAGGACAGGAAATCAAAGAATGTGGCTACCCCCACACCTGTAATTACTAGCAAATAACAAAATTCAGCCAACACTAGCTTCAGTTCAAGTTACTGAAGAGCAGAATAACTTCAGTTAAAAATTCCTTCAACACTCCTTCATACACAGTTTAAATCAAATTAAATACTGTATAATACTGTATTTTTTAAAAAAGTGCAGATAAAGGTACTTAAATTCTCTTATACGTCCAGTTGAATATAACCAAGTTCTTAGCTGGCCAAGCTGAAGTTTTAAAGCAGGAATTATTTCACATGCACCAGTTTAAATATGCAAGGACAGGAAATCAAAGAATGTGGCTACCCCACACCTGTAATTACTAGCAAATAACAAAATTCAGCCAACACTAGCTTCAGTTCAAGTTACTGAAGAGCAGAATAACTTCAGTTAAAAATTCCTTCAACACTCCTTCATACACAGTTTAAATCAAATTAAATACTGTATAATACTGTATTTTTTTTAAAAAAAGTGCAGATAAAGGTACTTAAATTCTCTTATACGTCCAGTTGAATATAACCAAGTTCTTAGCTGGCCAAGCTGAAGTTTTAAAGCAGGAATTATTTCACATGCACCAGTTTAAATATGCAAGGACAGGAAATCAAAGAATGTGGCTACCCCCACACCTGTAATTACTAGCAAATAACAAAATTCAGCCAACACTAGCTTCAGTTCAAGTTACTGAAGAGCAGAATAACTTCAGTTAAAAATTCCTTCAACACTCCTTCATACACAGTTTAAATCAAATTAAATACTGTATAATACTGTATTTTTTTTTTAAAAAAAGTGCAGATAAAGGTACTTAAATTCTCTTATACGTCCAGTTGAATATAACCAAGTTCTTAGCTGGCCAAGCTGAAGTTTTAAAGCAGGAATTATTTCACATGCACCAGTTTAAATATGCAAGGACAGGAAATCAAAGAATGTGGCTACCCCACACCTGTAATTACTAGCAAATAACAAAATTCAGCCAACACTAGCTTCAGTTCAAGTTACTGAAGAGCAGAATAACTTCAGTTAAAAATTCCTTCAACACTCCTTCATACACAGTTTAAATCAAATTAAATACTGTATAATACTGTATTTTTTAAAAAAAGTGCAGATAAAGGTACTTAAATTCTCTTATACGTCCAGTTGAATATAACCAAGTTCTTAGCTGGCCAAGCTGAAGTTTTAAAGCAGGAATTATTTCACATGCACCAGTTTAAATATGCAAGGACAGGAAATCAAAGAATGTGGCTACCCCCACACCTGTAATTACTAGCAAATAACAAAATTCAGCCAACACTAGCTTCAGTTCAAGTTACTGAAGAGCAGAATAACTTCAGTTAAAAATTCCTTCAACACTCCTTCATACACAGTTTAAATCAAATTAAATACTGTATAATACTGTATTTTTAAAAAAAGTGCAGATAAAGGTACTTAAATTCTCTTATACGTCCAGTTGAATATAACCAAGTTCTTAGCTGGCCAAGCTGAAGTTTTAAAGCAGGAATTATTTCACATGCACCAGTTTAAATATGCAAGGACAGGAAATCAAAGAATGTGGCTACCCCCACACCTGTAATTACTAGCAAATAACAAAATTCAGCCAACACTAGCTTCAGTTCAAGTTACTGAAGAGCAGAATAACTTCAGTTAAAAATTCCTTCAACACTCCTTCATACACAGTTTAAATCAAATTAAATACTGTATAATACTGTATTTTTTTAAAAAAAGTGCAGATAAAGGTACTTAAATTCTCTTATACGTCCAGTTGAATATAACCAAGTTCTTAGCTGGCCAAGCTGAAGTTTTAAAGCAGGAATTATTTCACATGCACCAGTTTAAATATGCAAGGACAGGAAATCAAAGAATGTGGCTACCCCCACACCTGTAATTACTAGCAAATAACAAAATTCAGCCAACACTAGCTTCAGTTCAAGTTACTGAAGAGCAGAATAACTTCAGTTAAAAATTCCTTCAACACTCCTTCATACACAGTTTAAATCAAATTAAATACTGTATAATACTGTATTTTTTAAAAAAGTGCAGATAAAGGTACTTAAATTCTCTTATACGTCCAGTTGAATATAACCAAGTTCTTAGCTGGCCAAGCTGAAGTTTTAAAGCAGGAATTATTTCACATGCACCAGTTTAAATATGCAAGGACAGGAAATCAAAGAATGTGGCTACCCCCACACCTGTAATTACTAGCAAATAACAAAATTCAGCCAACACTAGCTTCAGTTCAAGTTACTGAAGAGCAGAATAACTTCAGTTAAAAATTCCTTCAACACTCCTTCATACACAGTTTAAATCAAATTAAATACTGTATAATACTGTATTTTTTAAAAAAAGTGCAGATAAAGGTACTTAAATTCTCTTATACGTCCAGTTGAATATAACCAAGTTCTTAGCTGGCCAAGCTGAAGTTTTAAAGCAGGAATTATTTCACATGCACCAGTTTAAATATGCAAGGACAGGAAATCAAAGAATGTGGCTACCCCCACACCTGTAATTACTAGCAAATAACAAAATTCAGCCAACACTAGCTTCAGTTCAAGTTACTGAAGAGCAGAATAACTTCAGTTAAAAATTCCTTCAACACTCCTTCATACACAGTTTAAATCAAATTAAATACTGTATAATACTGTATTTTTTTAAAAAAAAGTGCAGATAAAGGTACTTAAATTCTCTTATACGTCCAGTTGAATATAACCAAGTTCTTAGCTGGCCAAGCTGAAGTTTTAAAGCAGGAATTATTTCACATGCACCAGTTTAAATATGCAAGGACAGGAAATCAAAGAATGTGGCTACCCCCACACCTGTAATTACTAGCAAATAACAAAATTCAGCCAACACTAGCTTCAGTTCAAGTTACTGAAGAGCAGAATAACTTCAGTTAAAAATTCCTTCAACACTCCTTCATACACAGTTTAAATCAAATTAAATACTGTATAATACTGTATTTTTTTTTAAAAAAAGTGCAGATAAAGGTACTTAAATTCTCTTATACGTCCAGTTGAATATAACCAAGTTCTTAGCTGGCCAAGCTGAAGTTTTAAAGCAGGAATTATTTCACATGCACCAGTTTAAATATGCAAGGACAGGAAATCAAAGAATGTGGCTACCCCCACACCTGTAATTACTAGCAAATAACAAAATTCAGCCAACACTAGCTTCAGTTCAAGTTACTGAAGAGCAGAATAACTTCAGTTAAAAATTCCTTCAACACTCCTTCATACACAGTTTAAATCAAATTAAATACTGTATAATACTGTATTTTTAAAAAAAAAGTGCAGATAAAGGTACTTAAATTCTCTTATATGTCCAGTTGAATATAACCAAGTTCTTAGCTGGCCAAGCTGAAGTTTTAAAGCAGGAATTATTTCACATGCACCAGTTTAAATATGCAAGGACAGGAAATCAAAGAATGTGGCTACCCCCACACCTGTAATTACTAGCAAATAACAAAATTCAGCCAACACTAGCTTCAGTTCAAGTTACTGAAGAGCAGAATAACTTCAGTTAAAATTCCTTCAACACTCCTTCATACACAGTTTAAATCAAATTAAATACTGTATAATACTGTATTTTTTTTTAAAAAAAGTGCAGATAAAGGTACTTAAATTCTCTTATACGTCCAGTTGAATATAACCAAGTTCTTAGCTGGCCAAGCTGAAGTTTTAAAGCAGGAATTATTTCACATGCACCAGTTTAAATATGCAAGGACAGGAAATCAAAGAATGTGGCTACCCCCACACCTGTAATTACTAGCAAATAACAAAATTCAGCCAACACTAGCTTCAGTTCAAGTTACTGAAGAGCAGAATAACTTCAGTTAAAAATTCCTTCAACACTCCTTCATACACAGTTTAAATCAAATTAAATACTGTATAATACTGTATTTTTTTTTAAAAAGTGCAGATAAAGGTACTTAAATTCTCTTATACGTCCAGTTGAATATAACCAAGTTCTTAGCTGGCCAAGCTGAAGTTTTAAAGCAGGAATTATTTCACATGCACCAGTTTAAATATGCAAGGACAGGAAATCAAAGAATGTGGCTACCCCCACACCTGTAATTACTAGCAAATAACAAAATTCAGCCAACACTAGCTTCAGTTCAAGTTACTGAAGAGCAGAATAACTTCAGTTAAAAATTCCTTCAACACTCCTTCATACACAGTTTAAATCAAATTAAATACTGTATAATACTGTATTTTTTTTTAAAAAAGTGCAGATAAAGGTACTTAAATTCTCTTATACGTCCAGTTGAATATAACCAAGTTCTTAGCTGGCCAAGCTGAAGTTTTAAAGCAGGAATTATTTCACATGCACCAGTTTAAATATGCAAGGACAGGAAATCAAAGAATGTGGCTACCCCACACCTGTAATTACTAGCAAATAACAAAATTCAGCCAACACTAGCTTCAGTTCAAGTTACTGAAGAGCAGAATAACTTCAGTTAAAAATTCCTTCAACACTCCTTCATACACAGTTTAAATCAAATTAAATACTGTATAATACTGTATTTTTTTTAAAAAGTGCAGATAAAGGTACTTAAATTCTCTTATACGTCCAGTTGAATATAACCAAGTTCTTAGCTGGCCAAGCTGAAGTTTTAAAGCAGGAATTATTTCACATGCACCAGTTTAAATATGCAAGGACAGGAAATCAAAGAATGTGGCTACCCCCACACCTGTAATTACTAGCAAATAACAAAATTCAGCCAACACTAGCTTCAGTTCAAGTTACTGAAGAGCAGAATAACTTCAGTTAAAAATTCCTTCAACACTCCTTCATACACAGTTTAAATCAAATTAAATACTGTATAATACTGTATTTTTTTTAAAAAAGTGCAGATAAAGGTACTTAAATTCTCTTATACGTCCAGTTGAATATAACCAAGTTCTTAGCTGGCCAAGCTGAAGTTTTAAAGCAGGAATTATTTCACATGCACCAGTTTAAATATGCAAGGACAGGAAATCAAAGAATGTGGCTACCCCACACCTGTAATTACTAGCAAATAACAAAATTCAGCCAACACTAGCTTCAGTTCAAGTTACTGAAGAGCAGAATAACTTCAGTTAAAAATTCCTTCAACACTCCTTCATACACAGTTTAAATCAAATTAAATACTGTATAATACTGTATTTTTTTTTTAAAAAAAGTGCAGATAAAGGTACTTAAATTCTCTTATTCGTCCAGTTGAATATAACCAAGTTCTTAGCTGGCCAAGCTGAAGTTTTAAAGCAGGAATTATTTCACATGCACCAGTTTAAATATGCAAGGACAGGAAATCAAAGAATGTGGCTACCCCCACACCTGTAATTACTAGCAAATAACAAAATTCAGCCAACACTAGCTTCAGTTCAAGTTACTGAAGAGCAGAATAACTTCAGTTAAAAATTCCTTCAACATTCCTTCATACACAGTTGAAATCAAATTAAATACTGTATAATACTGTATTTTTTTTAAAAAAGTGCAGATAAAGGTACTTAAATTCTCTTATACGTCCAGTTGAATATAACCAAGTTCTTAGCTGGCCAAGCTGAAGTTTTAAAGCAGGAATTATTTCACATGCACCAGTTTAAATATGCAAGGACAGGAAATCAAAGAATGTGGCTACCCCACACCTGTAATTACTAGCAAATAACAAAATTCAGCCAACACTAGCTTCAGTTCAAGTTACTGAAGAGCAGAATAACTTCAGTTAAAAATTCCTTCAACACTCCTTCATACACAGTTTAAATCAAATTAAATACTGTATAATACTGTATTTTTTTAAAAAAAAGTGCAGATAAAGGTACTTAAATTCTCTTATACGTCCAGTTGAATATAACCAAGTTCTTAGCTGGCCAAGCTGAAGTTTTAAAGCAGGAATTATTTCACATGCACCAGTTTAAATATGCAAGGACAGGAAATCAAAGAATGTGGCTACCCCACACCTGTAATTACTAGCAAATAACAAAGTTCAGCCAACACTAGCTTCAGTTCAAGTTACTGAAGAGCAGAATAACTTCAGTTAAAAATTCCTTCAACACTCCTTCATACACAGTTGAAATCAAATTAAATACTGTATAATATTGTATTTTTTTTTAAAAAAAGTGCAGATAAAGGTACTTAAATTCTCTTATACGTCCAGTTGAATATAACCAAGTTCTTAGCTGGCCAAGCTGAAGTTTTAAAGCAGGAATTATTTCACATGCACCAGTTTAAATATGCAAGGACAGGAAATCAAAGAATGTGGCTACCCCCACACCTGTAATTACTAGCAAATAACAAAATTCAGCCAACACTAGCTTCAGTTCAAGTTACTGAAGAGCAGAATAACTTCAGTTAAAAATTCCTTCAACACTCCTTCATACACAGTTTAAATCAAATTAAATACTGTATAATACTGTATTTTCTTTTTAAAAAAAGTGCAGATAAAGGTACTTAAATTCTCTTATACGTCCAGTTGAATATAACCAAGTTCTTAGCTGGCCAAGCTGAAGTTTTAAAGCAGGAATTATTTCACATGCACCAGTTTAAATATGCAAGGACAGGAAATCAAAGAATGTGGCTACCCCCACACCTGTAATTACTAGCAAATAAAGAAATTCAGCCAACACTAGCTTCAGTTCAAGTTACTGAAGAGCAGAATAACTTCAGTTAAAAATTCCTTCAACACTCCTTCATACACAGTTTAAATCAAATTAAATACTGTATAATACTGTATTTTTTTTTAAAAGTGCAGATAAAGGTACTTAAATTCTCTTATACGTCCAGTTGAATATAACCACGTTCTTAGCTGGCCAAGCTGAAGTTTTAAATCAGGAATTATTTCACATGCACCAGTTTAAATATGCAAGGACAGGAAATCAAAGAATGTGGCTACCCCCACACCTGTAATTACTAGCAAATAACAAAATTCAGCCAACACTAGCTTCAGTTCAAGTTACTGAAGAGCAGAATAACTTCAGTTAAAAATTCCTTCAACACTCCTTCATACACAGTTTAAATCAAATTAAATACTGTATAATACTGTATTTTTTTTTAAAAAAAGTGCAGATAAAGGTACTTAAATTCTCTTATACGTCCAGCTGAATATAACCAAGTTCTTAGCTGGCCAAGCTGACGTTTTAAAGCAGGAATTATTTCACATGCACCAGTTTAAATATGCAAGGACAGGAAATCAAAGAATGTGGCTACCCCCACACCTGTAATTACTAGCAAATAACAAAATTCAGCCAACACTAGCTTCAGTTCAAGTTACTGAAGAGCAGAATAACTTCAGTTAAAAATTCCTTCAACACTCCTTCATACACAGTTTAAATCAAATTAAATACTGTATAATACTGTATTTTTTAAAAAAAGTGCAGATAAAGGTACTTAAATTCTCTTATACGTCCAGTTGAATATAACCAAGTTGTTAGCTGGCCAAGCTGAAGTTTTAAAGCAGGAATTATTTCACATGCACCAGTTTAAATATGCAAGGACAGGAAATCAAAGAATGTGGCTACCCCCACACCTGTAATTACTAGCAAATAACAAAATTCAGCCAACACTAGCTTCAGTTCAAGTTACTGAAGAGCAGAATAACTTCAGTTAAAAATTCCTTCAACACTCCTTCATACACAGTTTAAATCAAATTAAATACTGTATAATACTGTATTTTTTTTTAAAAAGTGCAGATAAAGGTACTTAAATTCTCTTATATGTCCAGTTGAATATAACCAAGTTCTTAGCTGGCCAAGCTGAAGTTTCATGAAAGGATTATACAAGGGAGGCAGGTGTGTAATTTTGTTTCATTAATTGATTGCAGGTTAAAAAATGCTGCAGCAGAAAGGAATAAAATACAGGAGAGCCAACTTCAGTCCTGACAAGAATCACATCCTCATGGATACTCTGAGGGTATATGGAAAATGTCTTTTTGAAAAAGGAGGTGAGGGCAGAACAGGCACAGCAAGCAAAGGCATGGGATCAAGCAATGGTTGACATAAATGCAGTAGATGGAAGGAGCTGCACTTTGGCACAGTGTTGGAAAAGGGTGAATGACATGATGTGATATGCCAGGACAAAGGCTGGACAGAATGCAATTGCCCATAGAAGCATTGGCAGTGGTCCTTCCACATTCCAGCCTTTACTGTCAGATGAGGAATACCTTCTCTCTCTTAGTGGTGATGACTTCAATGTAGACGTGGACACTGCTGGAATCATTAAAGATGGTGCTGACATCAGTACTTTCAGACTCCTGTATTGACTGCAGTCAGGCAGTATGGAAGATTAAGTGTGCAGCTGATGTTCCTAAATTATACTAAGGTGTATTTGGCATGCCATCAGTGCTCATATCACCATTACGTTTCTTCATACAATGCATGGTAAGTGTGTTTATCCTACCATTAATTAAAACTTATTCCACCTGTCACAGGTCACGTTAACTGCACCTTGATAAATTGCTTCACAAGGTCAGCACCAGAAACAAATATATCTCATACATTAGCACAGCAGGCTGATGTTGACAGCAGAATGGTTGTAAATGATGATGCTAAAATCTTTATACTCATGACACAGACAGAGGATACTGGCACACAGTTGCAAAGTGTACTGGTGTACTGGCAGGGCCTCTTGCACCACAACAGGTGGCTAACTCCTTCAGCAGTGACATGTGTTCACAAACTAGTATGATGACATGTCATTAAAGTGGGCAGGGGCTGGGAAACCATGCAGCTCAACAGCTGATTCTTGTGCACAGCCTGAATCCCTTGATAAAGAGACCATCCTTTCAGAGACAGTAGTACCCAGTGTCACATCTGTGCAGAGGTACCAGGTGAAGACATGTTTCACAGTTAGCTCTAGAGGCTTACAAGTCCTTATCTGTCTAGCACCAGATATGCTGTGACATAGTTCAAGCTCAGACTATAGCCAGTGAGAGTGAGGCAGAGATGATTAGAATATTACAGGGTACACATGAGGAATTTCACCAGTACATGGGAATGGTGAGGCCAGAGACAATGTTGTGATGTTTCTCTTGCACAAAATGGTTGCACACACAGCATCCATTTCTGCCCTCATGCAGACACTTGTAAAGGCTTACCAGACACACAGTCAGAACACAGGTGGACTTGATCAAGGAAGTCTTCACATTCATGGTGGATAAGTAGGCCAGACACCACACACATCTCAAAAATATGCTAAGGGTACTCATTCCCCCAAGAGGAAGGCCGCCCGGCCTCATAAGACTTTCAAAACATGTGGTAGACCCTCTTAGTCTCACAGCATGGTTAGGACAATGCTAACAGGTTACCCATCCAGTAGATCCCATCATCAGAGATACTCATCATCAAGCTCACATGTCAATTGTTCTTGATTGCTGTTCCACTGGCATAGAGGTATAAAGCCTTGATTATGACCCAGGTGACCCGGGTTTGATTAGTGGCTTAGCTGACTGTTTTATTTGTGGAATATTTGCAAGTGGGTTTAGCAACGTAGTTAGCCTTTTTAATTTTGCTTTTGAAGTTTATAAGAAGATGTTGCATCTAAATTCACTTCCTAAGGCATGTGTAAACAATATCACTATTACTATTTCATGCATAAAGGTTGCAAAAATAAAATGTGAATTCTCTGGATCACAACTATCGACCTGCCATCATCTTGGTGTTACTGAACCAATGTTACACACTCAAACTTACTTTATGTTATACATGCCAGCTGGCATCACTTAACATCTCATATTCAGACCATGTGAGATCAGGAAAATATCAGTCAAGGGATTCATAGGTAGTTACTCTGCATGCAGTCTAGGAGACCATTTGGGAGCTTAGTCCAAAGTCTCAATTGCCCCAGAGCATTGTATGTTTAAGTGACTTACTCAAGGTCAAACAGTAGGCAAATGAAAATAGAAAGATTCAAACCTTGCACCATTGACAGAAGAAGCATCTCATTAACAAATCAGAGCTTTAGCCTCTGCACTAACTGACAGACAAAGTGAAAATATTTTTTTAATGTTTTAACCATTTAAACCTGCTGACAAGTATCACTTTTCGGGTGTGAAAGAGAAGCACTGTCTGGTTAAGAGACTTCCTCAGAGTTACACAGTAAGCAAATGGAGGCTGATGGAATCTAGCCCTGGACTAAAGAAAACAGCTCATATGCAGCTTTGCAATAATTGCCTGTAGTCAGTCTGCTTTTTTCATTTCTGTTAAGTACAATACCTGATTAAGAATAAAAATTCTTAAGGAAAAAACAAGCTTTTGACAAGATAATATTTTGGCTTAGCTTTTAATTCATTACAAACAAAGCCAGAAAGCCATTTTATTAAAGCATATGCTTTATATTTATACATCATTGCAGAATGTCCAGATTTTTGCATCATATTTTTGGTCTGTTCCTTATAAAATCTGTGGTCTTTTGGCAAATCACTGAGGCTGAAGTCACTAAACAACGACAAATATTTGACTTTCAGACTTCATGTCCTACAGTAAATGCATGCTAACAAGGGTCTACTTCAGTTTATCGAAGTTTCAAAACTTTGAAACACAAATGGCCGAGACCATATAATCAAAGTTTTGAACCTTCGAAAACTGAAATAAATAACCTAAAATTAAATAAAAACTATTAGCTTTACATTTTACACCCCCTGTTAATTAAATATACCAACTCCGTGATCACATGAAGAGGATAATGGTTAATCTCCTGTTCTGAGCTATACTATGATCTCAGTTCACAGTATTCAAAGTTTCAAAACTTCGATCATGTGGTCTCAGCAATATGGGTTTTGAAGTTTTGAAACTTCAGTAAACTGAAGTAGACCCGCTAACACATATTTTCTTATTCTTGCAACTTTCTAAGTTTATAAGAGTAATATTTAAAATCTGTCCCTATTTTTGGGCCTTTGTTTCTCCATTATTTAGGCTTTGCCAAATTTCTTGCACTAAGACGTTTAGAGGTATGTTGTACGTATTGAAGACAGATACAGTTTCAGTAATTTTAGTGAACAACATAGCAAAGAATAATTTCATTCTGATAAATTCCCTTTAAAACTGAAAAGCTCCTGTTGTATTAACTGGAACACCAGTAAAAACAAAAAACAACAACAACAACAAAAACAGCTTTTATCAATACTGGTACAAGAATATACCAAACTGACATTCTGATTAATTGTGTACAGAGAAGAAAGTAAAATGGAAATACACATAAGAAAACAGAGGCTTCATTGTTTTAGTCACTGTGTTACACTGGAGACACATATCTCCTCATCAAAGGAGCAAAAACTGCAAACAGTAACCACCAATACACCTGAAATTCTAGAGTACCTCAGACCAAAGACAATTTTGAAATGGGAGAAGATGTTCGTAGGTTCATAGGTGTGTACTAGGCTAATGGCCTTGGAGCCTTTACAAGCCTAGCCCATAGGATACCCTGACATCGTGCCACCCAGTGTTAGTTCCCAGTATGAGGCAAAATGGGAAAGAATACAAATGGTGACTTTAAAGGTTAAGATTACACATTAAAAAGAACGGAGTAGTGGCATGTTAACCGTTGCAAAGGGTAATGCAACACTGACCACAATTTATGACTAGCAGCGCAATACTACAGAAGGAAATTGCATCGATGTACAGAAAAGGCATCTTCTTATTTCCTCAGACTGCATTAAGGGGAAAAGTCCTGCAATGTATATGACTAGATCACACCTCCACTCTCTCTGCATTTTACTACCTCCACACACTCATACAGAACTGAATCCCATAAAAAGAAGAGGACTGATGTGAAACTTCCAGCGGGCAGTTAAAGACTCTCATGGTGACTGAAGTAGCATTCCAAAATAATTAAGAGATATCTGAGATGAACTCTGAGGAGAGGCTTTAGATATCCGTCTATCACCCAGCAGCAGATCAACCAGTTGGTGTCATGGCCTGTTATGTTTGGAAACAATTACAAAATCAACAACCCTGTATAAATGTCCCAAAAAGTAACTTAGTATAAAACATGAAAATGAAAGATAAACACCAGATGTTACTTCTCCACAAAATGCTCACAAACCAATTTTGATGAATGAGAAAGTGCAAAAATGTTATGAATAATAGTGAATGATTTCTTTCTTGTTAAAAATACATTAGATTTATTGTTAGAATGAATGCAATCTCTTAAATAACAAATTAAAATACTGGATGAACTTATTAGACCAATCACACTTTAGAATGTAATAAGTTAAGCTGGTGAATAAAATTTAAATACTGGATGTACATAACAAGTGAATAAATATATTAATATGTTAAAATGTTTGAACATTATGTTGCATGAACTTACTAGATACAAATAAACTTTAGAATATAATAAATTAAGCAGGTAAATATAATTAAAATACAGTGCAAAAAAAGTGCATAACAAGTGAAGAGATATGTTAATATATTAATATGTGTGAAAACTATATTGCATGAACTTATTAGGGACAATCTAACTTTAGAACCTAATAAATTAAGCTGATAAATATAATTAAAATACAGGAAGTACATAAGTGAATAAATATGTTAATATATTAAAATGTTTCAAAATTATAAAGACCTTGCATTAAAAGCAAAGGTATGCTTGGTGTTTCAAAGAGCTAATTTTTAAAACGTTTTTAAATAAATATCTTCATGTCTTCGTTGAAGGATGAACATCCAGCTGGCATCCTGGTGTTCGTCAAAATCTACTGCCAATCATTAGCGGACCAGAGTTCCGCTGTGACGACCCCTAACAGGGAAAAGCCGAAAGACAACAACATCCTCATTTAAATCTGCAAATCTTGTAGCACCAAACATTACCTGCTGGTAATGGTTTTGGAAATCACATTTATTTTCAGTGTTTCCCTCAAATTACACCAAGGTCAACCCTTTCAAAAATATAAACAATAAACTGTTAAAACTGGCACATGTGCTACAGCTATATTGGGTGGTCTTATTATTCTTTTTCTGCATTGCACAGTCATGCTCATAGATTCTATTAACAACTTTTCTACTAGTGTTTCCAATGTAGAAGGCTAAACAAATAAGTAATCTGTTCAAACATACTATACTACTAATGGAACAGGTATAACAGACTGGTGGCCTGAAAGTTCTGTGTGAAACACGACCATAATAATAAAAAAATAACGAATGTAGGAAAATAAATATGCACTGGTCATAAAAGCCACACCTACTGGAACCTACTGATGCATAGAAAGCTGTGCTAGAGGAATTCCTAATGTAAGGTTTACTATCCAGCATATAAGTTAAATTAAAATTAATTTTGCTGAAGAAATACAGGCTTTACCTAATAATTGCTTCAAAACACCATTGGTTGTAATAATTCTTCAGCTCTTAGCATTTTTTTCATTGCCCAGGTTTCCACACTGCATGTAAAAAAGTATTGGAAGGTGTTTATTTGGGGAGGCAACACATGAACTGCATGACAGTCCTGAATTAAAGCATATCCAGAGTCCCATTAATCTGTCACTTCTTTTGCAACATCTTTATGCTGCCTTTGGGATAACCAATGTATAAAAAAAAAATTCTATATCAAAATCTGTTTTTTTTTTACAGCATTTATCCCCTTTAGGGGTTAACTTGTCCTTACCATTTCTCCTTTGACAATGTTATTTTTCATATGGGGTGCATAATGCAGGAATGCATTACTAGCGATATCTTTCTCATAAATGTGAGTAGGTAGTCTACTACAATGAATATCGTTGTAGAAGTTCATATCTAAAAATGAAATGAGTCAATATCATTTTATCGAATTGCTATTCAGCGAATAGCAATTCATCAAACCCCTATTTAGTGAATGGCATTTCAGTGAATGATGAAATCTTTCCCATGGTAAGGAAGCACTTCACCAAAGGCACATTGGAACAGAAACTGCACAAAATCAAACCCACCCAAGTGGGGGGATTTGTCCCCCCAACTATATATACCACTAAGATGGGGAAAAGGACAAAGTTGTGGTGTTGGCCAAGTGCTTCCTTACCCTATGAAGGATTTCTTCATTCATTGAAATGCCGTTTGCTAAATAGGGGTTCTATAAATTGCTATTCGCTGAATAGCAATTCAATAAAATGATATAGAACCAAATGAAACAGATACTTCACAAATACATTTTGCTGATAAGATAAGTAACAAACACAGAAATAATTTAAGTTCCAGCAACAAATTACCATCCCCTAAAATATCTTCTATAAAGTAACCACACTATTTAATATTGCTTTCTTAATTACAAACATATGCAAACATTTTCTCTTGATGGACTAACACAGCTAAGAAACACATCATTTATTTGATGAATGGCTTCATTTAAAAAAGGTAAAACTGTTACTTTTCAACACCAAATTGAGACAAGTAAAAAATACTAACAATTCTGTACCTTTAAGTTGAAAAATGTACTCTAAAAATTGTGGAACCACTGGATAGAAATTGTGTAAATGTAAATAAGTTTCCCCATTGCAATATAAACTGTAAATAATGAGCCAGACATATTATTTAGGGTTAAAGGTTAATATGTAGTCACCATGTTAACAGGGTTTATTTTGTAATGTCATAAGTTTCACGTGGCAGATTCTCCATTTTGTGTTATACATCCATAGAAGGAATTTCAGTATACGGGTACATCAGGTGATCAGGCTAAAGCAGCAGCTTTTACCATAAAAGGACATAAAATTCAACAAGTCAATCAGTCATCACATCCGAATGTAAAGTGGATATATACCATGACTTTCCAGTGTGAAAGTTCACCATCTTTTGGGACAGAAAGCTGCTTTAGGGTGCAGTCGGCACCAACAGACAAGGATAAGATCTGCATTAAATAAATAACTGGGCTGAGTAGCCATGAAAAGTAAACTGGACTGAATGGTCACAAGTATAGTAAATGCTTAAAGTAGTAAACATCCCTGCAGGGTTGGTTATTTAATAGTTGTAATAAACAGTTAATCTTAAGTATTTGTGTAATTCTTTCAGTAGTTAGCCAGCCAGACTTGGAGTACTTACATAAATTTCACAGTTCATACTTTCCTTTGCAACCATTTAATAGAAACCAGCATAGTAAAATACAGTGTTGCTCAACAGTTTTGTGCAGTATGTTCATAGCACTCACATACTGCACTCCACCTATTTCAGAAGAGACTTCACCTTGACTATGGCACATTGAGATGAACTGAATGACTACTAGACTTCAATCAAGTTTTGTCTTTAAAGCCTGGTCACCTTTTTGTACATTAACTCGATGGGGCAAGCCTATTTTAGCATTTACTATGGATGCATTAAAAAGTTAGTGACTAAATGTCCAGAAACTTTACAAATTTCAGTCAAGAATAATTTTAAAGTTTGGCTACATATTGTTTAATGGTTCATAGGTTCATAGGTTCATAGGTTCATACTAGGCTATCTGCCATAGGGCATTTATAAGCCTAGCCAGAATGTGTTTGGCTTTTGCCACCCATTTTAAATTTATTTTGCTATGCCCTTTTTCGAGGTTAGTATACTGTGCCTCTGTCTAACAGTGACACAGAAATGATACCCGGGGTAAACCTACAATCTCCCATCCACTCATCAAGATTCCTCTTGAAGAGAGTCAATGAGGGACTCTGCCTAACCTGGACTGGGATTTTATTCCAGAGTGAAGGGAGCCTCTGGGTTATGAATCTGTCCCTCCAGCATGTCCTGTTTATTTCAGTGCTGAGGTTCAAGTCTTTCGAGTGCGTAGCTCGATGGGATTTGGATATTCTGAGGTGCAGCATGTCCATTAATTCTGGGTTGGACATGGTTTTATATGTCAGGCACAGATCGCCTCTGAACAGGCGGTATGCCACTGAGTAGAGCTGGAGTTTCTTTAACCGGGCAGCATATGGCATCTGTTTGAGCCCTTTGAGCCTCGTGGTGAGGTACTTTTGGGGTCTTTCCAGTTGCTACAGGTGTCTGGTAAGGTACATCCCAAAAGGGGCATTGTACTCAATTATGGGCCTGATGAGGGATGAGTAAAGAGGCACGATGACCTCCCCTGATCTAGATGTGAATCCCTTCATGATTAGGTGGGCTATATAAAATGTTTTTCTAACCACTTTGGCCACATGGTTGTCAAATGAGAGATTGCTATCAACTTGGGTTCCCAGGTCCCTAATTACTTCTTCTGTACTTAATGGATTACCACCTATGTGGTAATTTGTGGGCACTTTGTTTTTGCCAAAGGGGATGACTATACACTTTTGGCATTTAGCTTGAGGCCATGGCTCTGGCACCAGTTGTCTGTTTCTATGAGGCCCTTTTGGAGGATGCTTGTGTCAGCTGGAGAGTCGATTATGGCGCCCAGTTTACAGTCATCTGCGAACTTGGTCAGCCACAGTCCTTCCGTGTTGGCCTGTACCTCCGAGAAATATATACCGAACAAGAGAGGTCCCAGGACTGAGCCTTGTGGGACACCACTTGTAACTGGTTTGGAGTCTGACATGGCTCCAGCAATTCTAACCATGTGGGTTCTGTCCTTGAGCCAGTTTGCAATCCATCTAGTGACATAGGGGTTTATATTTAAGCTGGTGAACTTATCTATAATGCCCGAGTGGGGTATTGTATCGAAGGCTTTAGCGAGGTCCAGGTAGGCTGTGTGTACCACCTTCCCCTCGTCAATCGCCTTGGTGACTGTTTCAAAGAAATCAACTAGGTTTAAAAGGCAGGATCTGCCCTTAACAAAGCCGAACTGGGTAGGATCCAGTGTCTGTAGGTCCCCAATATCTTTATTTATGAGGTCCATGATGATCCTTTCCATAGCTTTGCAGACTAAGCTAGTCAAGCTTATGGGGCGATAGTTTCCAGGATCCGTTGAGGCACCACCTTTATGGAGAGGGACCACTGTTGCTGTATGCCACTCTTTGGGCACATATCCTGTAGTAAGGCTGAGATTGAACAGTAGTTTTATGTTTGGGTTTAGCTCTTCTTGGAGTTCATGTAGGACGCAGCCCGGGACACCGTCTGGTCCCATTGATGCTGTGTTTTTTGCTTTGGAGAGGGCGGCTCTTATCTGAGCATCTGAGATGTCAGGGGGGCAACACTCTGCTGCGATAGATATTTGCCCCTTTGGTGGGGAGGGGGGGGAGTTTGCGCTGAACCTGTCAGCTAGGATGTTGGCAATGTGTGTGGGTTCAGTATATTTTTTGTCATTTTGGACTAATTCTGAGCATATCTGGGAATTACTTGGTATTTTAATATTGCAGCCAGCACTGATGGAATAAACCAGTAGGTTATAATCAACAGTTTTTAGCTAAAGTATTCAAAGGAATGCATAGTTATATTGAACAGTAAGATTCCACCCATGTTTTGAACGTGTGTCTTCAATGTTTCCAGGCAAAACCTCTGTTGTGTAAAGACTGTTATTTGCATTGTCTTTGCACAGTCATAGGTTCATAGGAGGTTACTAGGCTATTGGCCCTAGGGCCTTTATAGGTTTAGCTATGTTATACCCTTGTTCCCTAATTAAGAAAGTTATATGGTCTATATTTCCAGAGCTAGTCTAGAAGAGAAACAACAGTTCTACCCCTTTACGCAGGAGCAACAAGTAATGCAGTCTCTGCTCCTATGCAGACAGCATGGGGAGGGGGGGGTCATAAAAAAACTTTTACAGCAGTTAAAACCTTCTGGGCTAGCAGAAGATTTCCACAATCTTATATAAAACACTAGAACAAGTTAGAAAGTGATGAAAAGGTGCCAGAGAATGAAAAGAAAAAAGCACTGAAATGGCCTTAACAATACATTTTAAAGGCATGCCAGTCAAAAAATGAAACTTTTAATAAGTTAGTTAAGGTGAGTAATAATATGCTGCAAACTCTAGAAGTACAGCTAAAAGCTATTAATAGAAAACTTATAACAGCTCAGGGTGAAGTCCAAGCACAAACTGATGTCTACACTAAGGTTCGACAAATATGTCAGGATTTACAAACACAGTTAGATTCCAAGACAAGAGGCAGAAGCACAGTTAAAAAACTACAGTACACACACATGAAATGCATACTAATATAGATACAAACAATAAAGGAAAATTCAACACGCTGCCGTTGTGATAAGCGCTAAAAAGCTATGTCAACAGTCTAAACTGCCACAGGTTAGCTAATAAACTTCTAGTTTCCTCTTTTAAATCTAACAACAAAGCTGGTGATTCACGTTTCTCAAACACTGCAGGCAAAAACTGGAATCAGCTTCCCTATGAATTATCAACCCTTGCTTCAACTTCCCTCTTTAAAAAACATCTTAAAGAGCATCTGAAAACTCATTGGCTTTGTCCATGTACTAACCCAGACTGATATCCTTTTCCCCTTCCTGCTCTAACCTATGCCTCCAAAACTAATTATTACTCTTTTCTTCACAACACGATGATAAAATATAACTTCTTTCTTAACCGAATTGTGCTCATAGCTTCTAGTGTGTTTGATATATTGTTTAGTATAACTTTTACTAAAATTTTTTATAGTCTATAATTTTTAGTGTTTCTGTTGAACAATGCTGCCTCTGTATTGTGCTTTTATCATCTCCTTGTATAATTTTATTTTGTCACTGTTTGTGCTTGGAGCTTTTCTCCCCGGGCCTCTACTGAAAATGGACATATATCCAGCTAGACTAGCCCGGTCAACAAATGTAAAAATAAAAATAAAAATAAAATAAAATAAAGGCTATGTTACAGGTTATGCCACAGTGGTCATATATATTTTTCATTATATGGTAAATTTTGAAAATTGGGCAGAAACAGTGGGTAAGGGTACTTAGTTGGCAGAGTTAGAACTCTGTTTTGGCAGTTTATTCCAAACATTTTTCTCTGTTTTATTGAGGTACGCACAATGTCAATAATTCTAAGCAAAATATACTGAATCTATATTGTCAGCTTACACACAAAAACAAAGATTAGATCTAAAACTTGTTGAGCATTACAAAATTACTAAATCTGATCTAATACCTGAACAGGCAGTGTATATAAACTAGCCTTTCAAGTGTTACATAACTATTCTGATGAAAATCTGGCTAAAAGACATTCAGAAGGTTTTGACTGAGTCCTTTTTGCAACACCTACAAGGAATAGATTGCGGTATTAAGTTTAACAGTTTAAAATCATTTAAAACTATGCAAAAAGCTGCCCAAAAGCCAGTATGGCAGCAACATTTCATAGAAAACAAAAATATCTGTCCAAAAATATTTGTAGGAGAAATATATGCAACCTCTGATGTTTTCGTTATTGAACCACAGCCTTTCGGCTGGGGACAACATAAACAATGAAATGACAGAATGGGGTACAGGCCTAATTCTTGCAGTTTTGGCTCAGCTCCTCTGGGTTTAAAAGGAGAGGATGGTAAGTTGCAGACTAATGTGCATCCTAATATACAACGCTGCTTTTGCAAAAGGTTGGGTAATAGTAAGCAGGGCTGTAGATATACCATTACATGTTTGTCTTTCGGCTTTTCCTGGTAAGGGGTCGCCACAGCGGAACTCCGGTCTGCTAATGATTGGCAGTAGATTTTTATGAAAATGCCGAGGTGCCAGCTCGATGCCCAACCTTCAACGAAGGCACGCCCATTTACGCACAAATGTCTTTTAAACGCTACCCAACTGCAGGGAGGACATGCAGACTCCACACAGAAGGCACTCCCAAGCCCAGCTGAGAATCGAACGGGAGAACCTCTTGCTGTGAGGTAACAACGCTATCGCCGTACCACCATGGCTTGTAGTAAATTCATTAAAAATTAATTTGGCAATCTGGAGTAGAAGAGAATTTGTAGATAGTGTAAGTAAGTCTCTGAAACACGTTAAAGTAATCCAGGAGGTATTGAAAGAAAGTAACAAGTGCAAAAAAATTTATAATAGAAAAATTAAAGGCAAATCAAACAAAAAATGTAACAGAACATATTATAGGCAACAATCATGCTGACTTTTATGCAAAGAAAGTGACAGAAAATGGATATGTTATATTCTCAAAAAATTAAAACAGTCCCAATGTTTTCTGTTGAAAAAGAGAAAATACTGAAAGAGTTATATCAGATGGAAACTAATTTAAAAAAATTCAAAAAGCACAGAAAAATATAGGAGGTATGGCTCTGTGTAAAAAATGAAATTTCAGGTGGTCATGCATATTGAGGTTTTTAAGACACAAAAAAGGTTATTTGCCATATGTGCCAAAGCCATTGTCTAAACATTTAGTTAAATATAACCATCAAATATGGGGCATATAGGCATTAAAAGTTTGGCCCATGGTTAAAAAAAAATACTGGCATCCCCAGTCAAAAAATGCCAAGATATACAGGATAAATGCATAGTGTTCTTGCAGACACATTCTATGGTTAAAAAAACAGAGTTGAGATGAGTACCAGTTTTGGAAGGCTCATGGTATGCAAGTCAAATAGATTATGTGGGCACATTACCTCCTTGTTGCTCTTAGCAGACACGTTTTCTAAATGAGTAGAGGGAATACCTACAAAAAAAGTATGGAAAAAATTACAGCACAGGTGTTATGGACAAATGTGTTCATCCATTGGGGATGGCTGTGAGTAATTGAGTCAGACAATGGTTCTCAATTTAATAAATCCAAAAGGCGTACACAGATTTGGAGTACCAAACAGCTTTAATCCGGGACCTCGGCATTTCACCTTCAAAGGATCTCGACATATCAAATTCTAAAGCTTAAATATACTAAATAATTAAACAATTGTGTTTCAAAATTTGTTTACACATCTCACTTTTAAAGTGACCGGTGCACATTATACATAAACACATCCCTTAGTCATGAAAAACTACTACACTTCTCATAGAATTTCAGCAGCAACAAAATTACCATGAATTCTACAGCAATAACATCATCAACAAAAATGTGTGTGCATGTAATTTTTATGAGTACATACTCACATTATGACAGGGTATTGTATTTTTTATGTAAACTTGGTTACATTTTTTTGATGATTAAAGCTGTTTGGTGCTCAGATCCAGAAGTACCAGTGTCAAGGTCAGTGTTACAAATAACACATCAAAAATGATTAAAAAATATACAAGGGATAGTTAGAGAACAAACTTTTCATCTTTGAAAAAGTATGTCAAAAATGGAATGGAGGGAGTTCTTGAAGAAGGACAGAAAATAATGGTTAAAAGGTTTATAAAAGCAAAGCCATGGGACAGTACCTGGGAAGGTCCGCACATAGTAAAAGATCAGATAAGACCATTAGTGTACAAGGTAGTTAAGCAAAAAGAAAGAGGACAGAGTTAAAAATAGTTCACAGAGATGAATGCAGAGTAGTGAATGAAAAGCAAGAAATAGGTGCAAAGCAGTAAAAAGACAAATAATGACACTCTGTCATCTGTCCTTTTTCAGAGGTCAACAAGGCACCTTTTTGGGATTCCGAAATCAGATAGAAACCAGGGAAAAAAATAAATTAATTCAAGTTCAAGCTGCAATAAAAAAGGCGAAATGGAAAAGGTGGCTAGGAATGCTAGCATTAATGTATATATGTATATATGTTCAAATACATGCGAAAGAAAACAAGCAGAAGAGGATTGGGTTCCTCAGTTTAATGCATTTACAACATTGCAGATGTCTGCTAAAATAAGTAATAAGAGTAACTGCTGGATGTGCACATCAATTCCAGCAGCACCTGGGGGTATTCCATTGCAAGGAATCTTAGCTTCAGTAGATGAGTATGAACAAGTATGCCATCAAATAGTAATTTACAATTTAGCCAGTAATACAAAGTATGTAGTACATAAAGTCACCAAACAAATAAGTTTAATAAAGCATGTTTTTTGACACTATCAAAAGTAAAAACAGGCTGCATTTGTTTCACTAAACCAAATAGTACAGATTAATTTATATGTAGGTACAGGGAAATGCCTGTTTTACATAATGAAAAGTAAGACAGCTGAAATAAGGGAGATTATGAAATGTAATAATAGCACAAAAAATCTGATGCAATTTTACTAAACACGTGGCATATAAAATTATAAAAACTTTACAGATAAATTGCAGGTGGGTTTATATCGGAACATTGAAGGTTGATAAGTCCGAAGCTCACAACTTCAAACTTCAAACCCGAAAGCTGACAATATCGAACCGCAGAATGGAGATCGCCATAGAGTGCAGGAAGGAAAAATTTCTCTTTACTGCACTATAGTGCAATCTCGGAGTTGGTATATTTAAGAAGCAGGGGGTGTGGGGGGTGCAGGGGGCTTGCCCCCTGCATAGAGGATTTTTTTTTGGGTAGGTAGTATTTTTTTTTGTATGTTCGATGTTGTCAGCTTTTGAGGTTTGCAGTTCGAAGTTGTGAGCTTCGGACTTGTAAGCTTTCGATCATCTGATATAGACCCATTGCAGGTAGTGGCCACCTGGGCTGAAAAAAAAAAAAAAAAGGTAAACATACTCTATCTCCCTGGCAAGATTTTTACTATGTATTTTTACTATGTATGGGACTTGCTATATAGAGTATTTACTTCTAGCAATTAAAAGCATTAAAAAACCTGAAGATAAAGTTAAAAATGCAAGAAATCTCAGCAATGCAATAGAAAACCTAAATCAGTCCTGGACATACAGTCATAATGTACATCAGGTTGCCATGAAAGGGCTCAGTAACATGGCCCTAGAAAAGAATGTAATATCAAACGCAAAAAATGTTCTCATTCTATGGAGCACCCAAATCAATCTGGGAATTAAGAAAATTATCAAAACTATTAAAAATTTTAGCTAATGCAACATATGGAGCTAAAGCAGACATAACAGTAGAGATGACAGCTATAAGAACAATGGTACAATAAAATAGAATGGCATTAGATTTCATATTAGCTTTACAGGGAGGGACATGCACTTTAATAAGGAAGGAATGATGTATGTACATTCCAGATAAACAATAATCTATCAAACAACATCTAGAAAGAATGCAAGTAGTAGCTGAAAAGGCAAGAACTCAGATTTCAGTAAATGGCTTAGCAACCTGTTTTCAGGATGGTCCAGAGGCATTATTACTGCAATAATTGCTATAATTTTCATTATAATGCTTTATGAGTTTTATTTAAGTGTTTAAAAAGTTGTTTAAACAAAGCTGTTTCAAAGCAAATTAATGTTATAGTGGCAGAGGAGTTAATTCAACTATAACCACAGGTAGAGCTTGACTTCTTTCTTTATAGTAAAATATGGAATTGATAGAGATTGTGTAAATGTAAATAAGTTTCCCCATTGTGATGTAAACTGTAAATAGTGAGCCAGACATATTATGTTGGGATAAAGGTTAATATATATAGTCATCATGTTAACGGCATCTATTTTGTAATCTTATAAGTTCCATGTGGCAATCCTATATTTAGTGTTATATATCCATACAAGGAGTTCTGGTATATGTGTACATCAGGTGAGCAGGCTAAAACAGCAGCTTTCACCATAAAAGGACATAAAAATGCAATAAGTCAAGCAATCTTCACATCCAGATGTAAAGTGGATATAAATATATAAATATCAGAACTTTCCAGTGTGAAAGTTAATTTGCCATCTTTTGGAGCAGAAAGCTGCATTAAGGTACAGTCAGCACCAACAGACAACAAAACCATCTGGGCAAAATATCCATGCCATAATTGGGCTGAATAGCTATGAAATGTATACTGAACTGAACGGCCACAACTATAGTAAATGCTTTAAGCTGTAAATATCTCTTCAGGGTCTGGTGTGTAATGGTTGCAATAAAGTTAACCTTAAATAAGTTTTGTGTAATTCTTTCACCACTGTATTCCCTCTTTATTGGGTATCACTGTATGCAATACATATACATTCATAGTAACTAGCAAGTCAGTTTCAAAATAGACAAGTATTTATTTTTTAATAGGGTCATTGGAATCAAAGATTTATGCATGGTACATTTTTCATTACACCTTTCAATTTATATTTTATAAAAACTGTTGTAGCATAGGGCTCGGATTCTATTGCTGCAACTCCTGGATGCAAAGGGGAACTTTCAGAATCTTTATAGATTTGTGAAATTACAGAAATGCTACATTTCTTGGATTATGGATTTTTGAAATTCCAGAAATGCTTCAAATCCTGAATTTATACATCAGTAAATAATCAGCCAAACATTGGTCAGTTTAAGCTCTATAACAATAAATTATTCTGGAATACATTAATATTTTTATTTGCTTGTGTCACTCATAGGCAACTCTTCGTAAAATAAATAAATAAATAATGCCTCAAAATGCCAACATCCTGTTATTATAATTTCATCTTACTTGATTGTAAGTCCACAGCAAATCAATCGTTGTGGCAAGACATATCAGTGTCTCTTCTGTACCCAGAAGAGACACTGATATGTCTTGCCACGACTTACAGAGTACTATCACCATTTCATAGTCTGGATCCTAGACTTTATTGTCCTTGGTAGGATATACCACTGGATTGTGTTAGCATGCTAGTACATTTTATCCATGAGTCAGTCTTAACTGTAGAATCTGCTATATTTTTAAGCCAACCTGCACTAATGGGTGCAATTTTTATTCCTTTGGGTTTAACAAAGGTGATACACATAAGGCAAGAACAGTGTCCAACACCTCTTACAAGTAATAGTACTGAGATACCATTCAGAATAAAGCTCTGGGCTTAGACAGTGGTCTGTTTGGGTAAAGCTGGCTAAGAGGATGTTTTGGTTTTAAACAGTATTTTAGATTCATGTAGTACTTGGAGTGCTAGAATTGCACTCTAAATTTGGGAAGAAAGCAACTTTGTCAAGCACCTTTCTGATGTAAAAAAAAGTTACTTAAAGAATGTTTTAATGACCTTTTTAGTGCTGTTTTATTCCAGTATTATGCTGGAACACAAACATTGATCGCCACAAAATGGCACAAGTAAGCTGAAATGGCTTAAAAGGAATAGTACACTACAGGCTACCTTAGTTCTTTTTGTGTATGGCAGCGTGTAGAGTATTTCAGCTTTTAAATCAGTTGCAGAATCAGATTTACTGTGTGTCTAACCACCGGTGCTAAGGCAGTCCTAAATGTGTTACAGCTTTCATTTCTTTTTTCTTGTCTTGTAATACATTGGAGCAGGTACTATAAACATGTTGATGGCAGCACTACATGTTTTTATAGCTTTCAGAGCTGTAAAATACTTGTCTCTCTTACTAACATGTCCATTTCCTTGTACTATAAAGAATTATATTCTGGTCTCCCTGATCACAACCAATTAGTTTTGTTCTTGAAATGCCAGTCAAAATTCACCCTTGAGCTTTGCTTTCAAGATGAATTTCTTGATATTCATTTCTCTAACAGTAAATAATTTGATTATGATCATAAACCTGATTATAATCTACTATATTGGGGAGGGGTGGTGCTGTATAGCAGTTTAAGTTTTTTTCAGTTTTATAGACAGGTGATAGTTACTACAGTATTATGTTCTTTCTGTTAAGTCTGCTATGGCAGTAAGGAACTTGTAGGGATAGGCTGGTGAGAATGCAAATGAGTTACTATGCCAGGTGATATCAATCTAGGAGTGACCTTTGCATACAGGTAGTGAATTAACTACTTAATTTTATCTACAACCTCTTATTCACCTTCAATACTATAACTCTGGCATGGAACATTTCTATAATTACTGGTTTACTTAAACCCACACAATCAGCAACTCATGTGACTTCAGACAATTTCGTAAGTTATAGCAAAAATACTAGAAAATAAGTACATGCAGTTTATTGATTTGTCTGGGAAAATGCCACATACTGTGTAGTTATTAATGGAGTTTTAAGAAGGATTATGAAACTATCATCCTACAACCTCTGCTGACAGGATTTTTCAAAAGATGCAAACAGTATTTAACACAAAGCTATGTTGAGAGGTTGGGAGGTTGTCATAGTGGCTAAGTTGTTTACTTTACATACAGAAGGTTCAGGGTTTAATTTTCACATGGGATAACTAGCTTGGCATTTAAAATGGCCCCCAAAGCAGTTAGGCTAGGAGTAATTTATAAACCTAAGAACTGTAGTATAGAATCTTAAAAAGACATCAGTATAGTAGAAGATACCCCACATTTACTAATTATTTTTAAAATATGAGTAAATGATGGAGTAATATGCTGGTTTAACAAGTATTTACAAGATTAAACCAGAGAAGTACAAATGCAATGTATTCTTTCTGATCAAGTTGTTCCTCACTGGTTGATTCTTATCCCTCTGCACCTTTTCTCCTCTTCATTAACTTACCTAGAGATCTTTATATTTTACATTTCATATTTTATGCAGATAGATTACTGCATTTCAGGGAAATATCCTCTAAACGAGTTTGAAAAAAAATTACAAAACAGCATTCACTTAATCTAGAATTTTTCAGGCAGACACAGCCTCACAGTCAGTTTCCATGAAAAGGAGACCACAGTATTTCAGACAAGTCATGTATGAGCTCTGCTCACTATTTTTGACCAATGTAGCAGTAACTTTTCATTTGTATCTGCCTATAAATCCTTGACTAATGGTTTATGCAAACACTTTCCATTGATAGCTACATACTTCTCAGAAAAACGTGTAAAAACAGATTGATGAAAATGATGGAAGACTGTAATCGCATTATCAAATAGACAGTGTAAAACATGTAGACTTTAATGAATAGTATTGCAAAGGTGGGGGTTCAGAAAATTGTGTGAAGGGATAATCAGGCCTGAAAATAGAGACACACCTCTAAAAATAAGTACATGTGCAGTGGTAAATCAGGCCTGAAAATAGAAATTTCTCTCCAAAATAGGACAGTTGGGAAGTCTGTACATCGCTATTCCTTGCGATCACAAATTACTGGACTACTCACTCTAAAATATTCCTCATTTAACACTCTGTACAACAGAACAGACAGTCTCAAGAATTGTCCCAACTCCCAGCCTTTTGGGATTATCCACCAATTCACACTAGAATCTCTTTTCTTTCCTCCATCAGATCCTTACTACTGAATTGATTTTTAAGTATTGTTGTGTTTCTGTTTACAAGATTACAAGATTAACTTTATTGTCATTCAACCACATGCATGGCTGAACGAAATTTTGTTCCTCCAAGCTCAACATTTATCAGCAACAAAAACCTTACACATAACAAAAACAAACAAAAAAACAACAGTACAAGCCAACTACCGGTGCCATAAAACAAAACTGCTACAATCCAACTCATGCACCAACTGCATCAAAGTTTCAGTCCAACCGCAGGCACAGAAACATCAGCTGCCACATCCTTGCATTCTGCTCAGCTCAGAAACATTTCTCCAGTCTACATAGGAACCACAAAGTACTCCATCTCCACATCAGAAACGAACAATCCATAAACTGATCCTCTGATGAATGTCCGCAGCCAACCGCACAGCTCCGAAACCCATCCATATCTTCATCTCACCTCTATTCAGGATTTCCCTAACAAGACATAATCCTATTTTGAATTTCACGCCGACAAACTCTGCTTCTGCTTCTGCAACCAACACGCTGACTCGCACTGCAGGCCCAGCTTCAAATTCCAAAGGTAAAAAAAAAATAGAAAAATTACACATCGGGACACCACGGACATCACAACACAACTGTTTACACCAGACACACACTCGACCTGATGAACAACCCCACAACTCGACAACACAGGTAAGTACATGAACAAAACCTAAGTGCACAACTGGGGAGCTGGAGAGGCCGCTGCCATCATGGCATCTTAGCTTCCATATAGGATAAATCACATACCACTGTTCATGAGTTTTGAACAATGATTTTATAATCACTCTTTCTACTGGAATTCTAGATCCTTAAATTCCACTAAAAACTAAATTCTCTCGCTAATGACATCACAAATTTTACTCTAAGATGCTGATTGATAAATGTGCATGTGATCTTATGTTAATATAGTGCATATACTGACATAAATAAGTAGTGACAATTGTTTACATATTCTGTATTGTATACAATTGTATTTTATCTGTCTTTTGAACTGGGTCATAGCTAAGTAGTGTCCAAATATCAGTCCATTTTATTCAGTTAAAATTATTAAATAAATATGTATGAATGCATGTATTATGGAGAGAAAGAGAAGAGTGGGTGTCGTAAAGTTGGGGAATGTGGCATTAATAAAATAGGTGCTTTGAAAGTGCAGCTAAGGCCAAAGATTCTTGTCTGTTCTGAACAGCAAATCTGTCAATCAAGTATACTATATGTGTAAAGATGATGGTCAGAGGGCTTGATTCAGGCACCTACCCTCTGTGACAGCTAATGTTTAAGTTGCACACTATAGTTACTAGTAAGTGGGTACTACAAAAAACTGCATTATGCACGGTGGCTGCTTGTTTTGTTACTGACAAATGGGAATTAAATCACTGTTATTAGTTGTTGTCCAACATACCCATGAGTCTGTAGGACTTACGTTTTTTGCTTCGTTAATATTTAGCCTGGTTTAGGTAGATGTTGACTCTACTTCTGCACTATCAACTGGAAGACTAATGTTCCTAGATGGTGGTACTATGGATTGGGGGTATGCTGCACTGTACCTTACCTGCAAAGTCCGTCAAACGCAGCAAGCTCTATCGTTGCTGAGCTCTTCAAAACCCATTCCTGCACCATCATCGCCGGCCGAGCTGTTCAATCCATACAGGAGGCAAGCACTTCCCACGAGAGCACCTAAGGCTCGTCCTATCTGTCCCGCGAGACCACCCTGCCTGCGGACGTTGCAGTCCGATCCCCTTCCAGTCTATGCAGTTCTGACTGCATAGACTGCTGGGAAAATGTAGATGTGCATGTTGTCTTTGTAATCTGGACTGCTGGTGGAGACAGTCTGGATTATGTGCGCATGCTCCAGACTGGTTCACCAGCAGTCCGAATATCGGCAAATGCTGCGAGTGTGCATGCGCAATGTTCCTGGACTCGCGATTGCTTTTATTATTTTCCTTTTGTTATTTTATTTTATATTTTGTTTAATTTTTCTTGTTTTACAGCTGGGAGGGCTGCAGTCCTGCAGTCCAATAGCACGAGCCCCTGCAACTAACAAAAATGAAACCGTACCATCCCCAACCCACACCACCCCAACTAAATATACCAACTCCGAGATTGCACTACAGCTGGGAAAAGTGCAAAGTCAGCCTTGTTGCCCAACAGGTTACTTACTGTGGGAATTGATTTGCTGATCTGGTTGTTTTCTGAAGTGAGGTTTCGATGCTTTCATCTCTATGATTTGGTCTTCGATATTGTGGACTTTCGATGATTATGATTGGGTAAAATCATGTTGTATTGGCTAGGCTTGTAAGGGCCCTTAAGCCATTAGCCTAGGAATCTCCTATGAACCTATGAACATATGAGCCTATTTAATAGGGGTTTATAGCTTAAGTAAGCATTTACACGTTTCCTCTTTCTAACAGGGATATAGGTTCAAGCTGGGGTAAATTTACAATTTCCTATGCACTGATCCAAGTTTTACTTGAGCAAGTGTAGGGAGGAAGTCTGATTCACATGGATGGGAAGCCTGTTTCAGAGAAGGGGTAGTCTCTGAGGGACATACCTGCCTCTCCAGCATGACCTATTTATGTTGCATACAAGGTTTATTTCCTTAGATCAGGTATGTCTGATGCTGTTTGATTTGTAGATATGCAACAGATCCTTAAGGGCAGGATTAGAGGCAGTTTTGCAGGCCAGGCATAGATCACTTCTCAGCAATCTATAGGAGACTGAGTATAAGGATAAGGCTTTGACACGCATATAGGACATGCTTTCTACATCATATATTTTTTTCGTGAGGAACATTCATGGATGCTCCAATTGCTGTATATGCCTGGCCTGGTACATACTGAAGGGGTATTGTACTCAAAGACTGGTCTGATGGGGGAAGAGTACAATGAGAGAATGACAGCTTTGGATCTGGATGCCATATCCTTCCTTATAAGTTGTGCAACATAGAAATGGTTCCTTGCTACTGTAGGCACGAGTCAAAAGCCAAGTCACTGTTTACATACATTCCAAAGTCCCTGATCATAGGGTTACATTTTAGGTGAGTAATTTCCCTGGGTGAGCTTCTTCCTGAAAGATACTGTTTATTTGTTTGTTTTATGGTAATTAGGAAAGCCTGACTGAGACAATGGCCCATTCTGCTTTCTGTAGATAGACAACTCATAGATGTATACAAACCCAACAAAATATATGGCCAGTGTCTCTGCTCCTATGCCAAAGCCAAGCTATGGAACAACTTACCAAACAATAGTACCAGTATAGATAATACCAAAAAGTTTAAGCTTACACTAAAAACTATCTATGTAACTCATGGATC
Source organism: Protopterus annectens (assembly GCF_019279795.1). Lineage (NCBI taxonomy): Eukaryota > Metazoa > Chordata > Ceratodontiformes > Protopteridae > Protopterus > Protopterus annectens. Next base: position 1,185,864,014 of record NC_056744.1, read on the forward strand.
TGCCTTTAACCTACAGCCAGCACCTAATCCCCACCTTCCTTTTTCTTTGCCTCACTCCTCTCATCTTTCTCCCTACCTTCCTAACCTCCTTCTAACTTTTTTCTCCTTTCACCCCCCCATACCTTTCACTCTCTTCCTACATCCCATTTCCACTATCTCTTAATTTCTAAATAGAACGCATCTCATGTTCTCAATAACAACTTATCCTTACACTTAGCATCACTTTTACTTCTACCCTCATACTCCATTCAATTGTGCTAATGTTCCTAAAGATTAACCTTTTCCTCTCCTGAACCATCAAATATTTTTTGCATTCTTCTAATGCCTATTATTCAATCATATCTTGAGATGTTTATCTTTTCTCTCCATAATGTAAATTAGTATGTATACTACCTTCTGCTGTACCTCTTGCATCTGTCCAGTGCTGTATAATTTGACTTTGTATGTGTATAATTTGATGTTATATATTTTTTAAATCACTGTTCGAGCTTTTCTCCTCGGGTCTCCACTGGAAATGGGTTTCTGACCCATTCAGATTTTCCTGGTCACCAAATGCCAATAAATAAATAAATGAATAAATAAACAGATTGAAATACATTTACAGAACATTGCTAGGATAGAGCGTGGTCAAGAATACAATAATGTACTGCAAGTAGCTAGACACTTTGAAGAAGTGGATAGCCTATGCTGAATAAAGTAATATATAGTTATTCAAAATATTGACTATATTTGTAATAATATATAGAGGTGAGAAATAATAGAATATTCTGATGCCAAAACAGATAGAGTAACAGAATGAGATGAGGAGGTCTAATGTGCAGGAGGGACAATTAAGGACATGGAAATGAGAGAGAGAAAGCTGATTACTATTAGACAGATGAGAATGTTATAAAATGACACACTAGAAATGAAATAAATAGTAGTAAGTGCTGGTTAGGATGAGGAGGTAGAAGTAAATCCATTAGCCGTATGGTAAAGTAGGAGCTACTTTTGATGTTAGGTCATTACTACCTGCTAAGACATGGAAGTGTTAGTAATTCAGAGTGTGAAAAACATAGTTATAGTAAGTAGGCAGTCATGTATTTGATTTGAGGGTTGTGCAGGTCCAGGTCCAGGTGTCATATAGATATTTTTTAGGTTGGTCTTGAAAATGGAAAGGTTGCTAGTATGTTTAAGGGTTGAGGGATAGAGTTCCAGGAGTGGACTAAATAGCTAGACAGGTGTGGTTTGTAGGTAGTGAGAAGCATTTTGTTTGCAGATCAAAATGGCCTAGCGGGAGTGTATGTATGTAATAAGTTTACTAGGGCTTTGCTTTGCATTGCATTTTTTAGCATTGAGTTTTAGACCATTATTTTGGCACCAGTTATTAGTCTGTGTCAGTTCTTCTTGGAGGATGTTTGTGTTTTTGGTGAATTCAGTGAGTGTGCCTAGTTTACAATCATCCACAAGCTTGGTCAGCCACAGTTCCTTGACACGGACCTTGATTTCCAAAAAGTAGATGCCATTTAATGCTAAATATTAATATTAGAAGTATCAAAAATAAAATACCTGAACTCCAGGCCACAATAGCACACTACTCCCCAGACATAGTTGCTTTAACAGAAACCTGGCTAAATAAAAACATAGCTAACTCAGAAGTTCTCCCTACTGGCTACCATATCATTAGACAAGACAGACCACTTCGTAAAGGGGGTGGAACTGCCTCACTGTATAAGTCCAACTTAACTGTACGTCAATTACCAAACTCCTACCCCTCCCCCAATAATTGGGACATACTTATCTCACAACTTCAACTTCACCCTAAAAAGGTCATTACCACAATTGTGATCTATATTCCACCTGGTAATACACCTGCTAGCCTTGAAGACTTCTTATCCTGGTGTTCTTCCACATACTCACAAGAAACCCTTATTCTGGGGGATTTCAACCTAGATTGGTTCACCTGCATATCAGAACCACCAAGTAATCTAATAAATCTCCATGGCTACCAGCAGCTAGTCCAAATTCCAACTAAATGTGATAAAAAAATCTAAAAGGGAATCCATCCTTGACTGGGTCCTAACTAACAACCTCACATTGTATCCCCACGTAGGCAGTCTCCCAGACACCTTAAGTGACCACAACATAATATACTTTATAAGTAGTAGAACAAGCATATGCAAAACCACTAACTATATATCCACTAGAAACACAAAAAATTCTCTCCTGAGGTCCTCAGTACTTTACTCTGTAACTGTGACTGGACCCCCCTAAAAACCTTTCCACTTGACCAGGCTGTAGCATATTTCAACAAAACATTTCTACAACACCTAGACACTGTCACTCCAATGCGCAAAATCAAGGTTAGAACCTCTACAAACCCCTGGCTCAGTAAATAAATCAAACAAATCCTCAAGTCCAGTGACACTGCCTGGCTTTACTATAAAAAAAAAAAAACAAAGAAACACAAAGCTTAACTAAGTACCAAGACCTGCGTAACCGTGTAAAAAAATGCATTAGGCTGGACAAAAAAATCCTACTACACGACATTACAAACTAAATACCAACACAACCCCGAAAAATTTTGGAAAAATGTAAACCAGCTACTAAAACCACCCAGAAGGTTACCTCCAAACCAACCACCTCTGACACTAAAGTTCCCATTGAAACACAATTCAACTCCCACTTTGTGAACAAATTCTATCCTTAGTATCACAGGACAGTTCCTTCCTCACTATCCCCCCCCAAGACAAATAAAACTAATACAAGCTTTACCCACAAAACAGCTTCCACCACTTCAACCAAAAGCATGCTCTCCAAACTAAAAACCTCATCAACAGCAGCTGACCTACTCCCCATCTATTTCTTGAAACTCACAGCAGATGCTATTGCTATCTCAATCTCCACTCTCATAAACAGATCAGTTGTTGAAAACTATGTGCCCAAACTCTGGAAAATATCCTATGTTACACCCATACATAAAGGTAGGACCTCCACTGAACTTAATAACTACAGACCCATTACTTTACTCTCCCCCCTGGCCAAAATCCTAGAAAAATGCATCCATACCCAGATGCTAAAATATCTCCTAGACAGCAACATCCTATCACCTACTGAGCATGGTTTCAGACCTGCCCATAGTACCACTATAGCCCTCCTTTGCTTCACAGGCACAGTAAACTGTCTCAAAAATGAAGGCCCGCAGGTGTCAACTCTTTTTTTGGATATGTCCAAAGCATTTGACACAGTCTCGCACCATATCCTACTAAACAAACTAAACCAATATCACCTATCAAATTCCACTCTTACCTGGTTCCAAAGCTATTTAACTGACAGGTACCAAGCTGTGAAATGGGAAAAGTCCCACAGGGTTCTATCTTAGAACCACTACTATTCACAATCTTCGCAAATGACTTCCATACCTCCACACAGCATGCATCTATCATTCAGTATGCAGATGACACTACCTTAATCTGTGCTGCACAAAACATTCCCACCCTCCTGCAAACAACTCAACTAACATTCTCTGACATTGAAAACTACCTAACCAAAGCCCAACTTATCCTCAATCCAAGGAAAACTCAGCTTATGATTATAGCCAGTTCTAACAAAAACACTGATAACAGTCAATTCACTATCTACTCCACAAATGCTACTGCAATCGCTCCAGTGACACAGGCTAAGCTATTGGGAATAACCATAGACTCCCACCTAAAATTTGATAGTCATCTCAACTTAACTATTAAAAAAGTACATGCCAGACTGGGATCACTCTACCGTATCAAACCATTTCTTACCAATAACACAAGATCAACCATTGCTCACTCCCAACTTCTATCCACCCTATTCTATGCATCTCCCATTCTGACTAATCTCAACAAAACTGAAGTAAGCAAAATGGAAGCCTGCTATAACCGAATTGCCTGCTTTGCTGTAAATTGTTCATATAGAACTCATCACGGTACTGCTTTGAGACAGCTCCACTGGCTTGAACTGCCCAACCTCCTAACCTACAATCAGCTCTGCCTCTGTCATTCTATTACCTCCCCAATAGGTGTCCTGCCCTCAAAAACCTAGTACAACATCACTCAGCCAAAAGGCCTCTTAGATCATCAAGCAAGCTACTACTAGAAGTCACCAATAGCTACAATAGCCTCGGAGATGCACTATATAGTAGTTCAGTGGCTAAAAAATGGAACTCTGTCCCCGCTAGCATTCAAAACACATCATCCAAAGCCTCCTTTAAAGACCTCATCAGGCAACATCTCAAGCAAAGTTGGCAGTGCCATGATTGCTCCCCAGACTAGTGAAAGCAGATAAGGTACACATACTAAACCTAGAGTACTCGATTAAGATTGAAAACTATTCTCACAAACACTGGCTAATCTACAATGTATGTACTGTTCTGTACTGTGTACTATGTATGTATTCTACCTATGTTCCAAATTTCAACTGTACACCACAAATCTGTTAAGTACCTTTATTTGTAAATTAATATTTTTTTGTTTGTTCTCGCCACTGTAACTGCTGATGTGCTGCATACCACTGTAAAAACAAATCTTTTGTAATTTGTGTGTATACTGATCATGTCCAAATGTATCTGTAATTTTTCTATGTGGAGCTTTTCTCCCCAGGCCTCTGCTGAAAAAGGGCCTTTTCGGCTCAGTCAGACACCCCCGGTTAACAAATATAAAATAAAAAATAAAGGAATGGTTCATATACTGAACCCTGGGGGACTCTGTTAGTGACTGGTCTTTTTATGGAGGTAAACTCCCTATATTCGTGTGCCCTATCTGTGAGCCAGATGGCTATCTATTGGGTGAAATAGGGGTTTATGTCTAATTTTGTAAGCTTATCTACAATGCCTGAGTAGGGTGTTGTGTTGGGTCTATATCACATGGTCGAAGTTTTATAACTTTGAACATAAAATGTACGAAACATTCCGCTCGAAGTTACAAAACTTTGACTATGAATAAAAAAATAAAACAGTTGTAAGCAGGGGGCTGCACCCCCCACACCCCCTGCTACTTAAATATACCAACTCTGAGATTGCACCTCATTCAACAGAATGGAAACCTCCCCTTCTGGAGATTTCCGTTAAAATGCTCGAACTTGCACAAATTCGACTATGTGATAGGAACCCGTTGTGTTGAATGCTTTGGCCAGGTTAAGGTAGGCAGGATACATCAAGTTACCCTAGTCTGTTACTTTGGTGATTTTCTCAAAAATAGTCCATCAGGCTGAGTAGGCATCCGATTCATTGTAGGTGGTTCCATTTGCAATCACTTCAGCACATTGTTGTGTATTACCTTTGAAGTTTGCAGACATAGATGAAGAAAGCCTTGTGATAGTCCTTAGCGTGGGAGGCTATTTCTAACTCAAACTTGGATTTGTTAGTCTTGATTAGTCCCCTGACTTTCTTGTTCAGATTGATGAGGGGCTTTTTACCCTGCAAGGCATTGTACTTCCTAATTGTTGTCATGATTTTTTTCTTTGTTATACAGTTTATTGATAATGTGCTTTTTCTGGGTGGGTAGGTACAGCTGTTTACATGATTGTACAGGGTATCCCTGAACAATTACACATAGGAAGCAGTGCTCTTGGGGTTTGGGAGGGCTTTGAATGTTGCTAGGGTGTCACTGAATAGTAGAAAGTCTGCCTCAGAACAATTCCTAAAAGTACCAGGGTTAACTGGGGTCTTGGATTTTATTTGTATTTTTATTTCAAAAGAGACAGCTTTATGGTCCAATCTGACAAATGAAGGCATTACAGTGGGGGAGGGGATGCAAAGTTCCCCTCCCCCATGTTTGTGAGAACCAAACCAAGGATGTCTGTGCCCTTAATGGCTATATGGGATATCTAGTCCTGGGTGTTTGTGTTTACACTGTCAAGGAATCTCTGGGCCTGCATGTTTGAGGTTGTATATGATTCATAGTTAAAGTCACCCATGAATATGGTGTTGTGTTTAATGGGAAGTTCTCCTGTACATTTAAGTAATTTAACTATAGGTTTCCTGGGTCGTAGAGGGGACCTATAGCTTGCAAGCATATGTAATAGGACTTTGCCTGTGGTAATTTGGATGTGGAGTAGCACAAGCACGTCTTAATGTTTGACCAGTCTTGAGGTGTGTTTGTTTTTGATGTAGATTGAAACAACTCCACTTTTTGTCCCTTTATTGGTAGCCATTGGTCTAAATGTGTGGAGGGCGTTATAGCCCTGCACTGTCAGTGTACTCTCTGTGGCTTTAAACCATGTCTCTTGGACAAATTTCTATACAAAAGTTTTACCTGTTATGCCTGATACAAAGTGACCAAATGCAGCTTAATTTTCAAAGTTATCTAGCCAGCAGAATTACACAATTTCCATTTTATTTGATTGTAGGTGCCAATAGCAATTACTGCTACAACTCTCTGGTCATTCGTTACTATTAAAAGCAAAAAGCAAAAAAAAAAATAAAAGCATAACTACTTTTGCTGATCTGTTCTTTCTTCAGCAGCCTCTCACCATATCTTGCAACAAGCAACTCACACAAACAGCCATCTTATAGGTTCATAGGTTCATAGGTTCATACTAGGCTATCTGCCCTAGGGCATTTATAAGCCTAGCCAGAGTGTGTTTGGCTTTCGCCACCCATTTTAAATGAATTTTGCTATGCCCTTTTTTGAGGTTAGTATACTGTGCCTCTGTCTAACAGTGACACAGAAGTGATTCCCGGGTAAACCTACGATCTCCCATCCACTCATCAAGATTCCTCTTGAAGAGAGTCAATGAGGGACTCTGCCTAACCTGGACTGGGATTTTATTCCAGAGTGAAGGGAGCCTCTGGGTTATGAATCTGTCCCTCCAGCATGTCCTATTTATTTCAGTGCTGAGGTTCAAGTCTCTCGAGCACGTAGCTAGATGGGATTTGGATTTTCTGAGGTGCAGCATGTCCATTAATTCCGGGTTGGACATTGCTTTATACGTCAGGCACAGATCACCTCTGAGCAGGCGGTATGCCACTGAGTAGAGCTGGAGTTTCTTTAACCGGGCAGCATATGGCATCTGTTTGAGCCCTTTGATCCTCTTGGTGAGGTACTTTAGGGGTCTTTCCAGTTGCTGCAGGTGTCTGGTAAGGTACATCCCAAAAGGGGCACTGTACTCAATTATGGGCCTGATGAGGGATGAGTAAAGAGGCAAGATGACCTCCCCTGATCTAGATGTGAATCCCTTCATGATTAGGTGGGCTATATAAAATGTTTTTCTAACCACTTTGGCCACGTGGTTGTCAAATGAGAGATTGCTATCAACTTGAGTCCCCAGGTCCCTAATTACTTCTTCTGCACTTAATGGATTACCACCTATGTGGTAATTTGTGGGCACTTTGTTTTTGCCAAAAGGGATGACTATACACTTTTTGGCATTTAGCTTGAGGCCATGGCTCTGGCACCAGTTGTCTGTTTCTATGAGGCCCTTTTGGAGGATGCTTGTGTCGGCTGGAGAGTCGATTATGGCGCCCAGTTTGCAGTCATCTGCAAACTTGGTCAGCCACAGTCCTTCCATGTTGGCCTGTACCTCCGAGAAATATATACCGAACAAGAGAGGTCCCAGGACTGAACCTTGTGGGATGCCACTTGTAACTGGTTTAGAGTCTGACATGGCTCCAGCAATTCTAACCATGTGGGTTCTGTCCTTGAGCCAGTTTGCAACCCATCTAGTGACATAGGGGTTTATAGTTAAGCTGGTGAGCTTATCTATAATGCCCGAGTGGGGTATTGTATCGAAGGCTTTTGCGAGGTCCAGGTAGGCTGTGTGGACCACCTTCCCCTTGTCAATGGCCTTGGTGACTGTTTCAAAGAAATTGACCAGGTTTAAGAGGCAGGATCTGCCCTTAACAAAGCCGAACTGGATAGGATCCCGTGTCTGTAGGTCCCCAATATCTTTATTTATGAGGTCCATGATGATCCTTTCCATAGCTTTGCAGACCAAGCTAGTCAGGCTTATGGGGCAATAGTTTCCAGGATCCGATGAGGCACCACCTTTGTGGAGAGGGACCACTGTTGCTGTATGCCACTGTTTGGGTACATATCCTGTAGTAAGGCTGAGATTGAACAGTAGTTTTATGTTTGGGTTTAGCTCTTCTTGGAGTTCATGCAGGACGGAGCCCGGGACACCGTCTGGTCCCATTGATGCTGTGTTTTTTGCTTTGGAGAGGGCGGCTCTTACCTGAGCATCTGAGATGTCAGGGGGGCAGCACTCTGCTGGGATAGATATTTGCCTTTTTGATGGGGAGGGGGGGAGAAGTTTGCGCTGAACCTGTCAGCTAGGATGTTGGCAATGTCTGTGGGTTTGGTGTATTTTTTGTCATTTTGGACTAATTCTGAGCATATCTGGGAATTCTCACCCAGGTTCCTAACATAACTAAAGAAAGCCTTGTGATTATCCTTAGTGTCCTGTGCAATTTTTCTCTCGAAGCTGGCCTTAGACGATTTTATGAGTGCCCGTAGTTTTTTGCTAATACTGATCAGAGATGCCTTCCCTTTTTGGGATTTTGCTCTATCATGTAGTAGCTTCCTCCTTTATTGTATAGTTTGTGGGCATTTTTACTTTAAAACACTGAATTTTTTTACCATCATAGGTTTAACTAAACTAAGGCCCTGTTACTACTGTAAATATTGTGAATATTTCCACACTGTCTAAAATATTGTGAAAGATTCTTTATACTCTGTGTGCAATACTGTTTACCTACTGTTTGCCGTTGTGATTTTTTAAAATATCATGTATCTTTCTACTTTGCCTGCTATACTGTATTGTAATTGTGCTACCATTTCACTATGCAGTTTTGCTTTTAATATGGATAGATTGCACTGGTTAATGGCCCAGTCCACTTACTAGTTACCAGATTTCAATAATAATAATAATTATTATTGTAACAGCTTATCCCTAGCCTTACTGTACCTGTACAGTTACCTTGTTTACTGCTAAATATTAATTTCAAAAGAGTATTTATATGCAAACACTACCATAAATTAAGTTGCAACCTAGTTCATACATCTTTGCCTATCTTCTTTCCTTGACTAGTCATTCCCTGGACAACTATGATTTCAAAATAAAGAACAATTCTGCAATCAATACTTAGTAACACCCTTTTCTAGGAAAATCATCTAAAATACTAAGGCATACAGAATTATGTCCACACAGGTTCAAAAACAGTATATCACATTAACAACAATCAAACCAGGGGCTTATCAGATCCATATTTTGTTGGAAATTTGCTCTTACCCACTCCTTTGGCTAGATAACTGTCTTTTTCTCCTGACTTTGTCGCCTATTCAATAGCTATAGTCCAGGCAAGAAAACAAATGGGAAGTCCACTTTATCATTTATAAAACAAACAACAAAAACAGCTCCAGTGTCAGTTACTTACCATGTTCTCAGTAATACCCAGTATGATCCAAACTAGGTACAATGTGATTGTATCATAGGATATCAACTAAAACACTCACAGTGGGTGCTTTCTATGTACTACCTAGTATCAGCCACTTAATTCCCTGCCATCAGTGTACAGATACTATACGTTGGGTATAATTTATTTTTATTGGATGTTCTCCTAACTTCAATTACTAGATGTTATTAATAAAGAATTTCTCCAACAGCTGAATGACAATGGAGGAAAAAGCCCTGAATACAATCAAGACAACCCAAAATCAACAGTGTGTTTTGTGCTAGCTTGCCTGCCAGTCCAACAAATAAATAAAGAAACAATTAATTAATGATGGCACAGATAAAATTGTAACCCTCAACTAATCAATATAACCACTAGATAGCATACTATTACTAAAACAGCAAATAACTTGGCCTAAATAATAACAAAACATACACACAACTTTACTAATGTATCCACACTGTAATTTCAAACCATCTCTTACTGTGACATGAAAACATGCTCTCATACACTCTATTACCTTTTAAGTCTAAGCAAGCAATACAGATCGCATGAATTTAGCATAGTTATGCACAATGCTCAATACTAAACATAATGCCTCCTTTAAAAGTTGTAGAGTTGATAAGTACCAAGGGTTTAGATGCTCTTGATAATATAGTCCATTTTAGACAAATTTGTCTGAACTCAAAAATGTTGTACTGGTTAGTTGCAGAGGTTAGAAAATCCATGATAAAAAGAGGCTTAACATGGAAGACATATAAAGGGAAAAAAGGTGACTGGGACTATTTGCTGATTTACTGTTCTCCATATTATTCAGCATTTCCACCATCTTTGAGTCACTCAAAGACAGTGACATAAGTGGTTTCACCATCTTGCTCTCCTTCACAGCAGCCTCCATGCTGGGTACAGGAAATATACCTATGACTGAATAGGGGAAATTCTCCATTGCTCTGTCAAAAGCTGCTGACCTATTGGGATTAACACTGTCAAGAAAGGGTAAACAAAAATATATGAAATAGATTAAGATGCATGTCTACTGTCTGGACAGCGCTGAGGAGACATTCCAGTATGCACCACAGTAGGTCTGCAGTATGTTCCCTTGTGTGCTACATCTTACATAACATGACACATGAGACCTTAAAAACCTGGTCAGAGAATAACACTGATGAAGAAGCTGAAGGTAGTGCACCCTTAACCCCCGCCCCCAACCTCTTCAGGGTGGACACCAAAAATGACAGCATTAAATACAGTGGATGAGGGATTCTAGGATTGCTCAGGTCTTTAAATGAAGGTAAGATGACATGCCTGCAAGGAATGAATACAAATCAGTAATAGTAAATTCCTAAAAGTTATGGACATAAAACAGAATTATTCTTAGCAATCTATACCAAAATGCAGTACAGTGCAAACATAAGCAAGGGTTTATGACATGATTTCATGTCCCATGTGAATAATACAAGAACCAGGCCTCTACAGCACCCATGGATACATATCTGGCAATGCCTCAATGTCTTACATGGTACCATGCAGAACTAGAAGTCCTACTCTGGTCCAGCAATAGTAAGAGGCACAGGATATGTTGCAATCATTCTACTAGGTCTATTTGCTCAAAAGGGAACCACCTCTGCCAATGAGGAGACACATCCACACATATCATATCACTTGGCACAGACATGTACATGACTATGTCTCACAAGCTGTGTACAGGGTAAACCCCAATACATGCCTTTTACCAGTGATCATATTGGAGGGCTAGCTGTAAGTGCCAAAGACACGGTCGATACATTAGATATCTGTGATGAGTGAGATGCTGTTCATCCCTGGTGGCTGGTGAATAGGGAAGGATATGCCTGGGCAACATCACACAACATCTGCAACAGACTGTAATGACGGGTTAGAGTCATATAACTGACAATGCAGCTTGGCAAATCTACTGGCAAAATGCAAGTGTGTCACATATGAACTTTACTGTATGGTAGGATCCAGACCATGCATGAGTACATCTGTAGGCTGAGGTGCAGATGATGGGCATGTCAGTTCATTGCTGTAACAGAAGAAACAACTCTAGACTTGCTCTTTTAGAATCATACAATGACAGATATGCAGTGTGGGGTGCCACAGATGGCTTTGTATAGATAAGTGTACCACCCTTATCCTAAAAGTGTCACAACTTCTTTAATACAGAAATACCCCATCTGTTCAGTGGAACCTGGAGAGGTACCTTCAGCTTGTCACTTGCTAGATAAGATCCCTGTGGGTGACTCCACCCTATCCTGTGGAGATGACAAGGGGATAAGACAAGTGAACTTGCTTCAGACTCTGCTTCACTCCTGTCCTTATGGCCAATATTAACAGCATCATCACTACCTGGAGTAGCACCAGCCTCATTATATAGCATAGGATGGTGCTGCACCCTATGAATGCACCATTGTGGTATCATTAGCCTAACAGAGTGCAGCAGACATGCCTGCACCCTTGCTTACCTGCCATCCTGTTCAAGCTGGGGCAGTAGCAGAAACTTTACAGGTAGTGTTATCATCAGCTATAAAAAAGTCTATGTGTTAAATATAAAGCATTCCCACTTCTCCTCAACAATATATTTATATCTATCCATATCTATATTTAATGTGTGTATATATATATATATATATATATATATATATATATATATATATATATACATTAAATATAGATACGTGTGTGTGTATATATATATATATATAAATATATATGGAGAAGTACAGAGAAGGTTAGAAGGAGCTGCATTGCGTCTTTGTAGACTTAGAGAAAGCATATGACGGAGTGCCTAGAGATGAGTTGTGGTATTGCATGAGGATGCTGGGAGGGCAGAGAAGTATGTAAGAGTGGTGTAGGTTATGTACAAGGGTAGTGTGACAGCAGTGAGGTCTGCGGTAGGAGTGACGGATGCGTTTAAGTTGGAGGTGGGATTACATCAAGGATCAGCTCTGAGCCCTTTCGTATTTGCAATGGTGATGCACAGGTTGAGAGACAAGATCAGACAGGAGTCCCCATGGACTATGATGTTTGCAGATGACATTGTGATCTGTAGTGAGAGTAGGGAACAGGTTGAGGAGACCCTGGAGAGGTGGAGATAAGCTCTGGTGAGGAGAGGAATTAAGGTCAGCAGGACTAAGACAGAATATATGTGTGTGAAAGAGAGGGAGGATGGAGGAATGGTGAGGATGCAGGGAGTAGAGTTGGTGAAGGTAGATGAGTTTAAATATTTGGGATCAACAGTTCAAAGTAACGGCGAGTGTGGAAGAGAGGTGAAGAAGAGAGTACAGGCAGGGTGGAGTGGGTAGAGAAGAGTGTCAGGAGTGATTTGTGACAGACGAGTACCAGTAAGAATGAAAGTTAAGGTCTACAAGAGGGTAGTGAGACCAGCTATATTGTATGGATTGGAGACAGTGGCACTGACAAAAAGGCAAGAGTCAGAGCTGGATGTGTCAGAGTTAAAGATGTTAAGATTTGCACTGGGTGTGATGAGGGTGGACAGGATTAGGAATAAGTATATTAGAGGGTTAGCCCAGGTTGGATGGTTCGGAGAAAAAGCCAGAGAGGCGAGATTGCATTGGTTTGGACATATGCTGAGGAGGGATGCTGGGTATATTGCAAAAAGGATGCTAAAGATGAAGCTGCCAGGTAAGAGGAAAAGAGGAAGGCCTACGGTAAGGTTTATAGATGTGGTGAGAGAGGACATGCAGGTGGTTGGTGTGACAGAGCAAGATGCAGAGGACAGGAAGAAATGGAAACAGATGATCTGCTGTGGAGACCCCTAATGGGAACAGCGGAAAGAAAAAGATATATATATATATATATATATATATATATATATATATATATATATATATATTATATCTTTATCTATCTATATGTATTTATATATATATATATATGGCCCTCCAACAGGCCCACAGCTGGTGAGTGTGCCAGAAGAGCCTGTGGTACTTGACCCTGTAAAGGAATATAATGCAGTGTAACAGTAACATTATACAGGTAGTATTAATTTAACAGTAGGACTATCACAGAAGTACAATATATACAGTGATACAAGGCAGCAGAGTAAAGGTACCATAGCAGATCCATATTATTCACCAACAATATGGGCACACTGATCTCCAGCTTACCTGGTATGTCTCATAGGGAGGTCTATGGCGAAAGAACTAACCACATGTTTTTATTCTCTGTGAGGAGCATGCCCTGGGGTAGTTCCAATCCATTACCCAGCTCCACCTACAGCTACATACCCTGCCTTTTAGTACAATCCTTCTTGTTTGTGAGCTTCAGCACTCCTTGCATAGTCAGTCATGGCCACCAGCATTAATAACATTTAAAGTTATTTCTATTCTCTGTTTCTTTCTCTCCTCTTGGTTCCTGTTATTATCTAACACGAAGGCCTAGTTCCTTCTAAGGGCCTAAAGAAGTGCCTCCATTTCCTGGGCTGAGAACTTCATCTTCCTTTCTCCTGTAATGCAATGCAAAGCAAACAGTAGCATAGAATTTATAATAAAGCACAGTATAGCATATGTGCATGGCATAACATATTATAGGACAGTAAATCCATTACAGTACAGTATACAAGTTATATATTATACATGTTATGCTCAAGGTATACTGAAACCCCTACAGCCTAACCCCCTACAAAAAAAAGTCAATGAGCCAGTTAGTCAGTTGTAATATATATTTGCAGTATGCTGGATACAAGCAATAATGACACTGATACTTACTGGTAGGCCAGTTTCAGGTCACCAAAGCACCAGTCAAACCACAACAAAACATTTGTTCCATTTCACACAGTCCAGTACAGATGCCAACCATAATGCAATAAGTTTTAAATACAGTCTGGTGTATAAACATATATAATTAGCTTTGATACATGCTAGGTCTGTACTAAAATACCAACAAATATTAGCATCAGAATTAATTTTTCTCTTGTAAAATGATTTCAGATATTACAGCTGACAAAATGGAGTTCCGTATTTCAGACTAGGAACATGTTTTACAACAACAGCATGCTGCAAGTGAGGCAAAACTCTTAGCCCTGGTTTGATATAAAATGCAGCAATATTATAGTTTGACCTTATTCTGTTACATGTTCCATAAAGGATACAGCCTTGTTTATGTGGCTGCACAGATGAAGGCATGAAAATATGGAGAGTAAGTGAAATTACGCTGTCCAGAAGTGTCTGAATAATAATTGCATATTTTACTGTCAATCTAGGATATAAATTATGATTAAAAAATATTCTAAAACTTGTCTGTTCTTTGTCTCATGTAAATAAAATTCTGCAGTAGTTCTGCCATGTTAGCTTGTTTAGGCTTGTTAGTCTAGTTCAGACGCACTGCTAATCTATTCTAAAATGACTTTTGCCTAAAATTGCTTTCATGTCTTATTAAATTTATCAGTGATGGACAGTAATGAAAAATCTCTTAACAATGTACCAAAATTGTTACGAATCATAATGTTCATACATCTCAGACCATGATTAGACATACAACACTTCAGTGATATAACAGGATCCCGTTTGTGAGGCACATGTACTGGGAAAGATGACTGACATTGTGAACAGTGACCTACTGATGAATTTGAGCCTACAACAGATCTCATACTATATTGCAGCAAACATGGCAGACACAAGATACCACTGCACACCGATGTGAAAGGCTAGAGAGGTGTACCTCTTTAGATGACACATTTTACCATTCTCTAGACTTCTGCCTGGATGTATGGTCCTACCCAATGGCAGGTCAAGGTTAAACATCTGGGCCACCAGAGATACGAGGATCACCCACTCTGCTGAGCAATTTCACCCTAAGTGGAGTGATCTACAGTGGAGAACTCTTGACACTTTGCATAGATCATGCACAGGCATGCTGTTGCACTTCCTGATGAGTACATATCACACATAGCCATATGCCTGTAAAAGTGCCATTAGGCTGTATATGTGTATCCTATCCTGCAAGTGCAGCCTAGAACCATGCCAATGAAGAGGCCTACTTGGGATCATTACTTTGCACAAAGACTTAATGAGTACCAGTAGAAGGTTAGATGGCTACTTAACTCACGATGCACAATGGAGAACATGGTGCCATTGTGCTGTTCATGTGTGAGGTGGTTGCCATTACTGACATTACCATCGAGTATGTCAGACCTTGCGTGCTTAGGAACAATTCTTCATATGGGATGTGACTGTGACCATGATGCTACTGACTTATGCATCCTGCTCAATAAGAAGAATAGGTATTAGTAATGAGCAATGCCTGCATGTGGTATTTATGCAGTAGGAACATCTAGGAAAGTTTATGATCAGCAATGCATGTTACGTCTAGGTGTAAATTAGGTTTACTCTTGTATTAGTGATTGAAACAATTTCAAATTCCAGAACAACAAAACCAAAAGATTGTATGCTGAAAATGTTGAGGACCCCAGGAGGTGCCAGGAGTGAACAATGTCAAATACTGAACCTGCGACCTGCGTGAACACAGAAACAAGTGGTAACATGGGTCCTTAAGGGGGACAACTCTGGCTGTCCTGTGGTGCTCAACATTTTCAAAGTATGATCTCTATCACAAAATTTGAAATTGTATCAACTGCTAACACAATGGTAAACCATAAATTAGTATACAATCATTGGGTACTAATCATGCGTTTATTGTATTTTGTTTAGCCAAACACAATAGTATGTCTGATGTTTTTAGGTATGGCAGGCTCCCTATTGAAATGTTGGCATTTGGCTGAAAAAAGACTGAAAACATGGAGAAGAGTCAATCTCTAAAATTTATCTTCTCTTTAAAACTTCCTTTTGTAGGAGGCAAGATCCCCTTGTATTCCCTCTTCACCAAAATTATATATGCCAACTCTGAGATTGCTGTACTTCAGAGAAAAGGGAATTTTCTGAGAAATGACATCTTCGACTAAGTATATGTAATTCCTTTCTTTCAGCCATTCAGTCAATGCATATTGGGACTGGTTCTAGTGAGTCCTGACATTTCAAATGGTTACTGGTATGGCATCTAAGGTGGCAGGGACACATTATGTGCTGTTTTGATATATTTTTTCAGACCAGTTGTGCCATAAAGAGACTTATAGCAGCTGCATGATAAATAAGAGGCAGTATATGAGGGTGTATGGCAGGCCATCTTACTTGCTCTGCAATGTTTGGTATGATTTGAGAAACTGCTGGTGTGGCACACTTACCAGCATGAGGAATATCAGGAAGTCTATCAGTAAGATGAAGTGGGATATCATGCATATTCCACACATCATGGGACATATTGGCACAAAATGATACATTCATAGGAGAGCTGACAGAAACACTATATCATGGCCACCACTGGAATAGACCACTCTGCACAACATGCTCAGCATGCCATGGCTACTGGTGCTTAACTGAGATGTCAACAGTTCACTACCTGCTCTCAAATGCTGGCATGCCCAGAGGCATGTGACCCACTGTGAATTTCTTTTTCACTGCTGTAGCAGGCAGTTAATGGTAACAACCCGGGCAGCATAATCTGATAATGCACTTGTACTGTTGTCTAGTTCAAGGTGTTGAGAGGCTTCACCTCTCCCAGAGGGCATATACCAGGCTAGAATTTATTTTATTTATTTTCTTGTGGTTGTGTGTGTGTGTGTGTGTGTGTGTAGATATATATATATATATATATATATATATATATATATATATATATATATATATATATATATATAATGTAACTCATTATTATCCATAATAACATCACATATCCTTAGCAGGCAAATTTGGTGATAACTTTAACCCACCTGTGATGCCCTTCCTCTGGGTCATTAATCAAGGAGCCTGATTCCTAACCACTGACACTGGTGAGGGATGTTCACCTGGAACAAAAATAGATACACAAAGTATTTCCAGATGCAGCTCTCTGCATCAAGCACAATTTCCCTTAAGAGCACACAGGGAACACACTCACTCCTGCGTCTGGGTTTCCCTCTCTCTCCAGGCCCCCAATAGGAATCCCCACTGGCACAGCTGTAGAGTTGAGTCCTCAGCCAATTATACTGAGTGAAATTAATACTAATACAAATGGTAGTGTTTTGACCAATGCAGTAAGGCTTTCAGGAGTGGCCATAGTGTCCTTAACTAAAATAAGTACTCGAAAATGTTAAAATATTCTCTAAAGGATCAGCCACAATGAAAACTTTAAATATATTTAATAATAAATAATAAAAGAATATGAAAATATTAAACACAGATAATATTAAAATAACATAGAAGAATAAATTTACACAGAAAAACAGTACTTAACTAATCTCCCTCTATTTTCCTGACTGATCTAAAAAATTACTTATTCCCTGGTTAGTTACTAAAGTAAGGCAAGATGAAGTGGTTGAGAGATCCTTCTTTCTTGGGTTACAAAAATAGACTGCCATGAGACTTGATTACAGAATGACATCACATGCATCTGGTCATCTGACTTTGGTTCCCATACTATCCCCCTTTACTAGAAGCTGCCAGGATTTAGAACAGTTATTTTACACACCTAAAGCTTTGCTAAGATTTGTTGCAGCTTCTGAAAGTCATAAAACAAGTTCAAACTTCTACCCTTCCAGAGTAGCAATTAGTTCACTGCTAAAGACAATACCGAATGCTTCATAGTACAGATATTTTGTCTCTGGCTGTATTGAGACCTGTGACATACAATCATTATTTCTTAAATTAAGTAATTTAATTTCAAGATATTTTCAAAGTTAGCTGGATTGAGATTAACCTTTTCTCTCCCAGTATCCACTGTTACAATATTAATTAGATTTAAATAGTTACCATGCAGTCTAACATACAAGTATACTTCTTTTTCTGTCCAGCAGGACCCACTGTTGGTACATTTTTTAACACAAACAACTTTACATAAACACATTTTTATCACAACCACCTGTACAAATCCATTTGATATACAAATTACATATAATTCTTTACAAAACACCAGCTAGCTATGCTGGCATATGTTACATATCCGTTGCCCTACCTCTCCTAGCATAGCTGGCAATATGTCACATTGTCACATCTCTCCCCCCTTTGAAGACTCAAGCTAGTTTTTCAACTGACCCTGGAGAAATGCTGCTTGAGAGGAATGAGCCTGTCTGGGAATGCATTAACCCATACCCTTTCTTGAGAACCTATCTGCATTGGCATTGCTGACCCCACTATGGAGCTACACTGTCATATCATATGCCTGAAACCCTAGGCTCCACCTTAATAACTTGACATTTTGCTGTCTGGCTTGATGTAGCCATGTTACGTGATTGTGGTCTGTAACTACACTGAATTTCCTTCCATACAGATAGGGTTGAAGTTTCTGCAGTGCCCATAGTATGGCTAGACTTTCTTTTTCGACAACTGCATAACATTATTCCCTAGATTAGAGTCTACAGCTGAGATATACTACTGGGTGCTCTTCTCCCTCTGAAAAAACCTGGCTGAATACAACCCCCACCCCATGGTTTGAAGCATGCACCTACACAACAAATTATTTGCTGTAATTCTGACTGGCTAACACAGGAGGTCCTCCCAAAGCCCCTCTAAGCGTTTGGAATGCCTGCTTGTAGGCTGGCATTCACACTACCTTGGCTGGCTTGTTTTTCCACGTCAGGTCCATGAGGGGAGCCGCTATTGTACTATTAATTGGGAACACATTTTCTATAGTACCCTGCTGTCTCCAAGAATGCCCTCACCTGCTTTTCGGTAATAGGGGCAAGCCACACTTGAATGGATTCCACTTTGGCACATTCTGGCCTGAACTTACCACTCCCCACTCTATGTCCCAGGTAGGAGATCTCTGCCATACCCAACTGAGAATTACTGGGCTTAATGGTTAACCCTGCTGTTTGTAGTCTGCCAGGACTTCCCTGACATGCTGAAGGTGCTTATGCCAGGAATGGTTGTAAATGGCAATATCATCCAGGTAAGCAAGGGCATAATCTTCTACTCCTGCTAGGATATGATCTTTGAAAGGTCACTGGGGCATTTTTCATCCTAAAGGGCATCTTTGTAAACTCATATAATCTGAAAGGAGTCACAAAGCCTGACCTCTCTCTAGCGGTAGAAGTCAAGGGCACCTGCCAGTAGCTCTTAGTCAGATCAATGGTGGTCAGATTCTTAGCCCCACTCAGCTGCTCTAAGGCTTCATCTGTCCTAGGTATGGGGTAAGTATCTGACTTTGTGTGACTATTTAGCTTTCTGTAGTCCACACAGAACATGGTTCTGCATCTTTCTTTGGTACCAGCACCACTGGGGAGACACAGGGACTGCTGAACTCCTGGATTACCCCCAGCACCAACATTTCATGTGTCTCCTCCCTCACAGTCTGTCTGACTCACTCAGGCACCCTGTAAGGGACCTGGTTGATAGGCCTTTTGGGTCCTGTATCCACATGGTGCTGCACCAGGTGGGTACACACAGGTTTCCCAGTGAACATGCCGCCAAACTCCTGTAACACTGCTCAGATTTCTCAAACCTGGGTAGGGGATAGCCACTGGGACATTGCTACCCCTTCCACTGAGGTGTTAGTCCAAGCCTAACTGAGAAGATCAGTCACCAGATGCCCCTCAAACTCCTCCTGCCATTCACTGCAAATACCCATCACCAGAGCTTTCCTATCATGATAAAGCTTCATCATGTTAACATGGTACAGTTTGTGCCTCTGCATCCTGCCTAGCAGGTTTACCATGTAGTTAACATCACTGAACTTCCTTACCACTTTGAAGGGTCCCTCCTAAGCTGTCTGCAGCTTACTATGTCTGACAAGAATGAGCACCATAACCTGTTGTCCCACAGCATAATCTCAGGCTTGAACATTCCTGTCGTACTAGAACTTTTTCTGTTGTGGGACTCCTGCCAGGTTCTCCTGGGCCAAACTCATGAGCTCCCTAAGTCTTTTTCTGAGGTTTAGGACATATGCCACAACAGACTCATTGTGGAATTCACACTCACCCACCCACACATCACATATCAGATCTAAAGGCCCCCTCACCCTATGCCCATACAGCAACTCAAAGAGTGAAAAACCTGTGGATTCCTGGGGTACCACCCTGTGTACAAACAGCAGATGGGGCAAATATTTGTCCCACCCTCTCTTAAATTGGTCTGCAAATGCTCATAGCATGGTCTTTAGTGTAGTGTTTAACCTCTATACAAGACCATTAGTCTGGGGGTGGTAGGGAGTGGTCTTTAGGTGCTCCACCACACAGCACTCTCACAGACAAGCCAGCAGGCCTGACATGAAACTGGCACCTCTGTCAGTCAGTATTTCTATCAGGAAACACACCCTGCTGAAAATCTCTAACAAGGTATTTGCCACCTTCTCTGCCTTGATGGAGGTCAGAGCCATTGCCTCAGGGTATCTAGCAGAATAATCTACTGCCACTAGGGTATACTTCTCCCCTGTAGAACCTGGGTACTCAGACATCTCACAATATCCATAGCTACCCTCTGAAATGGCTCCTCAGTCACAGGCAAAGGCATCAAAGGAGGCCTGACCTTGTCTCCTGCCTTGCCTACTTTTTGGGACTGCTCACAGGTCTTGCAGTACCCTGTTATATTCCTTGCAATCCCAGGCTAATAAAAGCTTTGCATAGTACTTTTCTTTGTATGCTTTATGCCCATATCACCTGCAAAAAGAATGTCATGAGCTATGGCTAGAAGTGCCAGCCAGTAGGCTCTAGGCACTACTAACTGCTGTATTAACTTCCCTTCTAGTCCTACCTCAGGGGTCCACTCTCTATACAGTAACCCTTCATTCCAGTATACAGACTTCCCTTTTTCTTGAGAATTGGATGCCTCCCCAGCCACCTCCCTCAAGCCTCATAATGTAGGCTCTGAGAGCTGAGCCTGTCTCAAATCTACCTTTGTGATTCTTTCCAGCTCCCTTTCCACAGGAAGCCTGTTATCCTCTGACAGTGGTGTCTCAGTGTCAGCCTGGGTACTACCATTCATCTCTGCCTTGCAGTCACTCTGTCCAAGGGAACATCAATACCTACCAGCAGCTGTGGCTCACCTTCAGGCTCACTGCTACAGGGTAGCTCCCTCCCTGAAATAGTCACCTCACCAACCCTGGCTTAAAGTGTTGGGTCTGTCTGGGTCTTCCCCAGGCTACCAGACCCACATGCCTGTCTCCAAGCCTGACTGAACGTAACTGCATGCACACAAGGTACTGCATTAACAAAATCATTTCCTATCAAGACATCTGCATGGATATCCTCAAACACACCTACTTGCTTGCTTCCTTTTTAACCCTCACATTCAAGGTGAACCTTGGCCAAAGGCATTTGGAAGGGGGTCCCTCCTAAAGCTCTCACTGGAGTGGACTGCCCAAGCAAGTACTGCTCCTCTTTAACCACTGTAAACTTCACAGTGGTTATGTCAGAGGCTGTGTCTCTCTCAGCAGTGGCCTGTTTTGCATCCACTAAGATAGGATATTAACTCTGGTGATAGTTTGGTGCCCCTGTTATCTCCAGACAACTAACCACTGCCATACTGTTATTCCCACTTGCTGGCTCCCCCACCTTTTGTTCCACACCTTGCTTCCATGGATATCTATATAATATATGGCCCCACTGGTTACACATAAAACATCTAACTCTTGATCCTTGCTGTGTACCTGAACTAATGGCTTCCCCTGTTACTGGTGAACTCTGTTGGAGTGGTTTAGGCTGCCCACCATGGGTTCCTTTATATCCATGTACAGCACTGGGTATCCCCTTCTTGTGTTGTAATGTCCTGCTTGCTAAGTAGAAATCTGCTTTTTTCACCAAGCTCATCTGCAGAGTTAACTTCATGGTTTGCCAACCAGATTATCATGTCCTCAGGCAAAGTACTAAGGGCTTGTTCCCTTACCAAAAGGTCTGCCAGCCTTTCAAATGTGGAGACCTGACACCCATTCACCCATCTATGAAAATAAGTGCTTAACTCAGCAATATAATCACATACACTTTCATCTGCCTTGTGTTTGTGCTCACAAATCTTTTTTTCTGTAAGCTTCCAGTGTTAACGTAAAACATTCTAGTAAACATTGTTTTACTTTAGCATAGTTTAAACAATCAATATTAGTAAATATAGGAAATGCACTTATGGCTTTACCATGGAGTAAGGGGTTTAGGAACCGTACCCAGAACCCTTGGTCAGCATTATACTGTTTACATACTCTTTCAAATATATGAATAAAACTATCAAAATTACCACCCTCTGTAAACTCTGTTAGAAATTTATTGACCTTTATTGCTTCTGGGTTTCGGTTATTCCCTTCGCCATTACCTCCATGACCCTGGTGAACAGTCACATTTCCCTCACATGTTGACACATCGTCTCATTTTCGTCACCCTCCAAATGCTGCAGTCTCTCCACTGATTCTAATTCCAAACATTTGGCCTCCAGTTCAAGTCTCTTTAACTCCAGATGGATTTTTAAGTCCTCTGAGGAAAACGTTTCCTCTCCTGATTCTGAGGGCTGCAAATTCCCATCACCAGACTGGTTATCCTCCTGGTTGCTGGCCTGAGCTGCAACTATGACTGAAACGTACCTATCAGCCTCTTGGTGCAAGAAATCTGGACAAACCCTGACAAAATGGGGGGGGGTCAAAGACCCCAAAATAGGGACAGATTTTAAATATTGCTCTTATAAACATAGAAAGTTGCTAGAGTACCATAGTTTGTGTTGACATACATTTTCTAAAGAATGTGAAGTCTGAAACTCAAATGTATGTAATTATTTAGCGACTTCAATCCTGAGATCATTCCAGTGATTTGCCAGAAAAAACACACATTTTATGAGGAATAGACCAAAATATGAGGCAAGGATCTGGACATTTTGCAGAAATCTGGATATTTGAGAGGTATAGTCTGAAATAATTTCCTCTTTAGTCAGGTTGGCATGCAGCAGTCCTTTGGCTTCACACACCTTGACCAACTGGTTCTTTGGCAGCTTGCCATAATCCTCTCCTGACATCTTTGTCTGCTTTCCCTGACTAAACTAAACTAATAAAAAATAAGGAAAAACTGTTGAGAAAATGAAACTCATTATGCTGAGAATACACAAACCTTCAGTGACAACTGCCTACAGGCTACAGAAATTCAATTAATGTCCACACCACTGCTGACCAATATGTGACATCCCTCCTCTGGGCCAGTAATTAAGGAGTCTGAATACTCACTACTGACACCAGTGAGGGACGTTCACCTGGAACACAAATAGATACACACACTATTTTGAGATGCAGCTATCTGCCTCAAGCACAACTTCCCTTAAGAGTACATGGGGATAACACTCAGTCCAGGGTCTGGGTTTCCCTCTCTCTCTCTCTCTCTCTCTCTCTCTCTCTCTCTCTCTCCATGCCCCCAGTAAGATAAGAATCCCCAATGGCACAGCTGTAGAGTTAAGTCCTCAGCCGAGTGTCCAAGCTAAATCCTCCAACACCCTCTCTGTGAAACCAGTGCTCTGTCTGTCTGCTCCAAGAAGCTGACACACACAATCTTTGACATCTGATTTGCACACACACACACACACACACACACACACACACACACACACACACACACACACACACACACACACACACACACACACACACACACACACACACACACACACACACACACACACACACACACACACACACACACACCCTGGGAAAGGCTGGCACAGATTTACTAGCTATGCCTTTTCTGCTCAGACTATAAGGTAGCTACTACCACCAGACACTCGAAAGCCAGCTACTCTAAGGCTCTTACAAGGGTACCCAGTTATACTGAGTGAAATCAATACTAGTACAAATAGTGTGTTGACCAATGCAGTAAGGCTTTCAGGAGTGGTCACAGTGTTCCCAAATAAATATAAGTACTTTCAAAGGTTATAATATTCTCTAAAGGACCAGCCACAATGAAAACTTTAGATATGTTTCATAATAAATAATAAAAGAACATGACAATACTACATGAGTTTCAGACACAGGAAATATTAAAATAACACCGATGAATAGATCCACACAGATACAGAAAAAGAGTACTTAACTAATCTCACTATATTTTCATGACTGATCTAAAGAATTACTTATTCCCTGGTTACTTACTAAAGCAAGGCAAGATGAAGTGGTTAAGTGATCCTTTTTTGTCAGGTTATGAAAATGGACTGCCATGAGACTTCTGTCTCATCTATGTATTAAAACATCATTTTTGTCCTGGATTACAGAAAGACATCACATGCATCTGGTCATCTGATTTTGGTTCTCATACTACCCCCTTTTACTAGAAGCTGCAATGATTTAGAACAGATGTGTTACCTTAAACACCTAGAGCTTTGCTAAGATCTGTTACAGCTTCTGGAAGTTATAAAACAATTTCAAACTTCCAGCCTTGGAGTGTAGCAATTAGTTCACTGCTAAAGACAATACAGAAGGCTTCCTAGTACAGACGTTTTATCTCTATCTGCATTGAGACCTGTGAGATACAATCTTTGTGGCTTAAATTAAGTAATTTAATTTCAGGATATTTTCAAAGTTAGCTGGACTGAGATTAACCTCTTTTCTTCCAGTATTGTCTGTTACAATATTAATTTCATTTCAGTAGCTACAATACAGTCTGACATACAGGTCTCCTTCTTTTTCTGTCCAGCAGGACATACTGTTGGTACATTTTTAACACACGCAACTTTAGAACTACATTTTCAACACAAGCACCTGTACAAATCAGTCTGATTACAAATGACATATAATTATTTACAGAACTCCAGATAGCTATGCTGGTATATGCTACACATCCACTGCCCTACTTCTCCTGGCATAGCTGGCAATACCTCACATCATCACACCACCTACCCACACTATTGCCTCTACTAACCTTGAAAATTCTGTTTCCCCTGAAATCGCCTTGGAACATGTCTCAGAATCCTTATCAAAGGTTAAAAATAATACTTTCATTGGACCAGACAGCACACCAGGTTGAATTTTCATCAGTGTATGCAGTCAGAGCCTCTGCTTAAACTGTTCTGCCTCAGCATATCTAGAGGGTTTGCACATCATATCAGGCAATCAGCTATGGTGACTGTCATACAGAAGGGTGGTCCCTTTACAGACCCAGATAATTATAGGAGAATCACCCTCACCAGTCTTATATACAAGACCATGGAATGTATCATAGGATAACTCATTTATGCAAACATAGGCAACTTAACTGATCTAGAACCTACTCAATTTGGTTTTGCAAATTACCTGCTTCCTGAATCTAGTATGCTTCTTTGAAAGTATCACATAGGCTGTGATAGTAGTCACTCTATGTACACTATGTATTGTGACCTGGCAAAGGCTTTTGATACTATACTCCATGCAGGAATTATTGAAAAATGAGTCAAATGTAATTTAAACCACAACATTGTCCACTGGATTGTAAACTGGATATTCAACAGATCCCAGGTTATGAAACTTGCTGGCATACTTTCTGAATGGAAAATTGTAATGAGAGGAATGCCATAAGGTTCTATGGTAGGCCTTCTAATGTTTGACATTTATTTTGCAGATATCCAAGCCAATATCCCACAAGAGCCATTGACCAGGTCTGTAAATGACCGTAAGATGGAGCAGTTATCCTCTCATTCAGTGATAGTGTAGTTATCCTCTAAACCACTGATGTTAAACAACTCTAGCAAGGGTTGAAATATGGACATACCTGGTGTATAAAAATGACTTCAAGTTAAATGCAAAAAAGTGCAGCAGAACAGTGTTCAGAAAAAAAGATGCACCCACCTCATATGTTCTAAATAGTACTCCTTTTCAAACAGAGTTGGTTGTAAGAGATGGGGTACTTATGTGGACAACTCTCTCTCATTTGGTCATTGCTTTCCACCATTGCCAGGAAATACTTATATGTGGCTCAGTTAATTCTCAACGGAGTATTTTCATGAGGTAGAAAGTCATCCTAACTCTATATTCTTCCTTTATCAGATCCATCATTGAATACAATGCCCCCTTTGGCAGTTACAAATTCAAGCATACCCCGCAATTGAAAAGTCCTCAAAGATTTCTAACCAAGAAAATTAAAGCTCTTAAATCTTTCAACTATCCTAAAAAATTACCATGATTCTCTGTATACTTAGTAGCCTATGGGCTGCTCGGAGGTGACCTGTGTCCAGCTATTTGAGTAATGAAAGACATAGTCCTTTGTGACTTCCTGCTTCCTTACAAAGCCAGTGTCTGTACAAACACCCACACTAGACACCTTGAATTACAACACAGCATATGTCCAGGCTATGGAATAATTTGCCACTACAAGGTCAAAATCCTATTTGGCTAGCATTAAGGCTAGGCTTGATGACAGGGTGGGTAGATACACATTTACACTAGACTTATCATGTAGGGCCCTGTTTATTTTTGGAGGTAAGTGTCATTTGACAAGGATGGCAAGAAGTTTTAGCTTTGTCTGTTTAAAAGTGTATATATATATATATATATATATATATATATATATATATATATATATATATATATATATATATATAGGCAGGTAATGGTGAATGTGATTGCTTACATAGTATTATTCCTATGTTCCACTTGTGTGTCTTAACTGAGACTTGATTTTACTGTAGAGATAACACTCCTTCCTTACCTGGATTTAGCACTTAACATGTTTCTGAACTGTGGTAGGGGTGCTGCGGTAGCGTTGTCGCCTCACAGTAAGACGTTGTCCTGTTCGATTCTCAACTAAAGCGTCTTCTGTGTGGAGACATGCGTGAATGGGCATACCTTCGTTGAAGGCTGTGCGTCAGAGCTGGCAACTCGACACGTAAAAATCTACTGCCAATCTTTAGCAGACCGGAGTTCCGCTGTGGCGACCCCTGACTGGGAAAAGCCGAAAGACACAACAGCATGCAGGGATGTTTCCATATTCATCAGAGATAGGTTCATAGGTTCATAGGTTCATACTAGGCTATCTGCCCTAGGGCAATTATAAGCCTAGCCAGAGTGTGTATGGCTTTCACCACCCATTTTAAATTAATTTTGCTATGCCCTTTTTCGATGTTAGTATACTGTGCCTCTGTCTAACAGTGACACAGAAGTGATACCCGGGGTAAACCTATGATCTCCCATCCACTCATCAAGATTCCTCTTGAAGAGAGTCAATGAGGGACTCTGCCTAACTTGGACTGGGATTTTATTCCAGAGTGAAGGGAGCCTCTGGGTTATGAATCTGTCCCTCCAGAAAGTCCTATTTATTTCAGTGCTGAGGTTTAAGTCCCTCGAGCGCGTAGCTCGATGGGATTTGGATTTTCTGAGGTGCAGCATGTCCATTAATTCCGGGTTGGACATGGCTTTATATGTCAGGCACAGATCGCCTCTGAGCAGGCGGTATGCCACTGAGTAGAGCTGGAGTTTCTTTAATCGGGCAGCATACGGCATCTGTTTGAGCCCATTGATCCTCTTGGTGAGGTACTTTTGGGGTCTTTCCAGTTGCTGCAGGTGTCTGGTAAGGTACATCCCAAAAGGGGCATTGTACTCAATTATGGGCCTGATGAGGGATGAGTAAAGAGGCACGATGACCTCCCCTGATCTAGATGTCAATCCCTTCATGATTAGGTGGGCTATATAAAATGTTTTTCTAACCACTTTGGCCACGTGGTTGTCAAATGAGAGATTGTTATCAACTTGGGTCCCCAGGTCCCTAATTACTTCTTCTGTACTTAATGGATTACCACCTATGTGGTAATTTGTGGGCACTTTGTTTTTGCCAAAGGGGATGACTATACACTTTTTGGTGTTTAACTTGAGGCCATGGCTCTGGCACCAGTTGTCTGTTTCTATGAGGCCTTTTTGCAGGATGCTTGTGTCAGCTGGAGAGTCTATTATGGCGCCCAGTTTGCAGTCATCTGCGAACTTGGTCAGCCACAGTCCTTCCATGTTGGCCTGTACCTCCGAGAAATATATACCGAACAAGAGAGGTCCCAAGACTGAGCCTTGTGGGACGCCACTTGTAACTGGTTTGGAGTTTGACATGGCTCCAGCTATTCTAACCATGTGGGTTCTGTCCTTGAGCCAGTTTGCAACCCATCTAGTGACATAGGGGTTTATATTTAAGCTGGTGAGCTTATCTATAATGCCCAAGTGGGGTATTGTATCGAAGGCTTTTGCGAGGTCCAGGTAGGCTGTGTGGACCACCTTCCCCTCGTCAATGGCCTTAGTGACTGTTTCAAAGAAATCGACCAGGTTTAAGAGGCAGGATCTGCCCTTAACAAAGCCGAACTGGGTAGGATCCAGTGTCTGTATGTCCCCAATATCTTTATTTATAAGGTCCATGATGATCCTTTCCATAGCTTTGCAGACCAAGCTAGTGAGATGGGGCGATAGTTTCCAGGATCCGTTGAGGCACCACCTTTGTGGAGAGGGACCCCTGTTGCTGTACACCACTCTTTGGGTACATATCCTGTAGTAAGGCTGAGATTGAACAGTAGTTTTAGGTTTGGGTTTAGCTCTTCTTGGAGTTCATGTAGGACGCAGCCCGGGACACCGTCTGGTCCCATTGATGCTGTGTTTCTTGCTTTGGAGAGGGCAGCTCTTACCTGAGCATTTGAGATGTCAGGGGGGCAGCACTCTGCTGGGATAGATATTAGCCCTTTTGTTGGGGAGGGGGGGGGAGTTTGTGCTGAACCTGTCAGCTAGGATGTTGGCAATGTCTGTGGGTTCGGTGTATTTTTTGTCATTTTGGACTAATTCTGAGCATATCTGGGAATTCCCACCCAGGTTATTAACATAACTAAAGAAAGCCTTGTGATTATCCTTAGTGTCCTGTGCAATTTTTCTCCTGAAGCTGGCCTTAGACGATTTTATGAGTGCCCATAGTTTTTTGCTAATACTGATCAGAGATGCCTTCCCTTTTTGGGATTTTGCTCTGTCATGTAGTAGCTTCCTCCTTCTATTGTATAGTTTGTTTATGGCTGGGGTCCACCAGACAGGACGTCTGCCTTTGGAGGATTGGGTCTTGGTTTTATTTCGGATTGCATGATCCATGCATTCCTGAAGGTTTCAGAATGCGCTTATAAAGGATGTTATCATCTCTAGGCAGATTGTTCAAGCCCCACAAACTAAATTATGGAAGTACATCTTCCCTTGCCAAGACATTATCAGTTTATAGCCTGATATAGGACACTTTCCATATCTCCAATATACAATTCCTAAATGTACTCACTACAGTGTCCTTTGAAAGCTGGGTATGTCCAAAGCTTCCTGGACATAATAAAGGCAATTTGCTAGCATAAATAG
This sequence comes from Protopterus annectens, assembly GCF_019279795.1. Classification (NCBI taxonomy): domain Eukaryota; kingdom Metazoa; phylum Chordata; order Ceratodontiformes; family Protopteridae; genus Protopterus; species Protopterus annectens. Next base: position 1,185,893,709 of record NC_056744.1, read on the forward strand.
TTAAGCAGTCCATTGAGGGTATGAACATTCTGGATCTAGTCTTTACCAACATTATCCCCAAGTACATGCCTATAGTATCACATTCTCTGGTCAGGTCAGACCATACATTATTAGCCGTCTCCTTTAAGACTTCATTGCTGTAAACAATTGTGAATTTGAGGACTTTAAATAAACAAACCTACTTAAATTCTATGATGAGCTCTCAAAGTTTAATCAGAACTTCATCAACCCTGTTTAATCAGAATTTCATCAACCCTCATGCAGCTTCAACTGCCACTTAGTAACGGAGTTCTACTCCCACCTACGTAAGTGCGTGGATTGATCAATCCCTACTAGAACCAAATATGATGGTAAATTTAAACATAAACCACCTTAATGGTCCATATGTATAAATAACATCTTTAACAGTAACAACAACAAAAAAAAACTTGTAAATTCATATTGCAAATCAAAATATACCCACATTAAAGGCTATCAAAAAGATAGTGATGAACTAAACATGACCACCAAGGAGGTTAAACCTAAATACAATTTAAAACTAGCATTGGAAGCCAAAGATAACTGCAAACTCGTCTTTAATTGCATCACAAAGTAATGAAACATCACCCAGCAATGTTCCAAACTGACCCTAAATGGCATTACTCACACTAACCATAAAGAAATAGCTAACTTACTTGTATAATGATTTAGTGTTAATTTTACATTGAAATTCCTGAAAATCCATGAGTCCAAGGTCATTATTGAGCAGGTCCTAATTGTCCAATCAAAAACTAAAGCACTTCTTACATATGCTCAGACACTTTATCTGGATGCCTAATATAAATAGCTTCAATCATGCCCTCAATGCACTTGTATATCTTACATTTCGCCACAGAGTATTCACTATGGAATTCTTCTGTAGTATTGCCCCTTCATAAAGGAGGCTTAACCTCTGACCCCAAGAACTACAAACCTATTCTAATCTGCAAGGCCATAGAATGCATTATATCTCACTTCATAAATTATGATACTCAAAACCTCATACAACTGGAATAACAATTGTTTGGTTTTGTCAACAGTAAGTCATATCTACTTAATTTAGGAACCTTCAAGAAAAAGGTCACAGAGATAGCAAATATGGCTTATTCAGTCCAGGCAGCATATTTTGGCTTATTCAGTCCATGCAGCATATCTTGATTTGTCAAGGGCTTTGTCACTATACCCAATGCTGGCATTGTAAATAAGCTAAAGGGTCTCAAGTTAGTTGCTTACATGGTTAGATGAATTGCAAAGTGGCTGAAAAATAAAACCCACATGATTAAGGCTGTAGGTGACCTTTTAGAAATTAAGAAACTATCAGAGCACCCCAAAGTTCAGTGCTGGACCCCTCCATTTTGGCATATACTCTTCTGACAATGTTTATCCTGCAGTGCCAATGGCTGAACAGGTAGCATACTTGCATTGGTTGTAGAAGGCTGTGATTTCTATTCCCACACCACATAGATCAATTGCTGATAGTGTATTGCAGCATAGGGAGGTGCTGCACTCCTGAGTGTGATGTCTTTCAGATGAGACATTAAATTGAAGTCCATCTGCTTGAGTTGGTGATACCTCAGGTGAATATAAAAGATCCAATGGCACCTATAAAAAAGAATAGGGGAAGTTTCCTCAATGCCCTGGCCAAATTTCCTCTAGAATTATAAATACCATATCAGATCTCCCTTGAATAGAGATTACTAGCCTAGTGGGACTAACTCGGTGAACAAACAGTAAAAAAAAATTCCAGGTCTATAACTAACTAAATTCATTCACTTCTCTCCAGATTTAAAACTGATACAACAAAAACTAATCCTAACAAACCAATGGTGTACAGAAAAATGGCTTTAACTGAATGCAAAATATGCATACTGTTGTCATGCTTGGTAAAAATCCCCTCACCTACAACTTATAGTGTAGGATATACCCCACTCTAAATAGAGATGGTAACCAAAACCCATAGCACATAGGTCAACAACTTCCTCTCCCTCCACCCCCATGCTGCAACAACAGTCAGGAAGTCCTTTAGTTCTTTAGTCAAGCAGGGCTGATTTCCAAGTTAAAAGAAGTTATCAGTCTTCTGTACTCAGCACTAATTAGATTAGTTATAGAATACAATGTCCTTTTTGGTATGTACCTAAGCAGGTCTATCATGCAGCTAAAAAACCCCACAAAGGTTCCTGACTAAAAAGGTTATTGGTCTAAACACATTTAGCTACAAAGACAGGCTTGGATCTCTATCCTTATAATCTGTCTCTTATAGGCTCCTTTGAGAAGCTTTATGTCTTGTAGATGGTGCCATCAGGTATCCTACCTTACTGGAACTCTTGCACCTGGATAAGACAGACAGCTCCAGAAGAACTAGTGATCTAAACCTACACCAGCACATCAACAAAACACTTTGGAGGGAGACATTTATTACCTTATGATAACTCTGTCTTTGCACCAAATTACCTTTACATGATAAACAGAGTGACACCCTCATATTTTTTAAAAAAGAACCTATATGATTGGTTGGGTATCTGCAAATTCATTTCTGGCCCGGCATGTTTTGACCTTTGGGAAGTGGGAAGGTACATCTTGAGGGTGGGTGCCTCAATGTGCCTCAATGCACAACTAGCCTCTTGACGTACTTGCCTTTAACTCCTAGAACCCTATGATCCTATGTTTTTTTTCATGCTCACTAGTATATGGGAATGCTGCACTGGATTGTTTACCCATTCCTTAACTCCTATATGATGAAGCATCTTTCACTATTGTGTGCAGTTGCAACTATTATGCATTGAAGGAATATGCCACAGGGCTGTCATAATTCATTTTTACTGTTGAGGCATATTGATACATAATTCATAAATGGCCATGTGTATTCCCAGGCACAAAGTTACATTGTTTATGAACTGTCTGATAGATGAAGTGTATACTACAACATTAAATAGCCTAATATATGTTTCTATCTCTCTATGCATGTATGTATGTATATGTCCAATTTGTCTGTTGGAAATAGAAAACGTCAACATGGGCTTTACTGCAGGTAAGCTTGCTATAATTTTGCCAATCAAATTTATGAATTTATGACCCTATCCGACATTTTATCCCAAACTGACCATTGCTGTTCTTGATACTGACACAAACAAGTTAATACATTAATAAACTCTTATCCAGAACCAGGGGAGCTATGCAGAACCATGTTAAAGTCTGACAGTAACCTGTAAATTACAACTAATGAGACTTCTGGAGGAAGGCTGTGTTTCCTAAGTATAGTCCTAGTTCACAAGATATTGAAATGCCCATGTTGATGCCATCATCTGGTAAAGTGCGAGCTCATCCCCCTTACAAACTCTAATAATGGCCCACTCTGTTTGTGGTGCTCTTCTTGTCACTTCTCACTAACTGGATAGATGCTAAGGACAAAAAATGTAATGAATGAACTGCTCAATGGAACTGTAAGATACTCCGTGGAACTACAAACTGAAGTTTTTCTTACAGGATATCCTTTGTAAACATATTTTTGATTAATAATGGTGAACCAGGTAATAGAGTGTAATGGATAAATAAGTTACAGGAAATGCACACTGATATACTGATTCCCTTGATTTAGTTCATATGTTTGTTAACCAGGCAAGGGACAAGTGCACCTTTTCAGGCGTGACAACAAGCATTGTCTGGTTAAGTGACTTGCTCAGAGTTACACAGGAGGCAAATGCAGGTGGAAGGCACAAACCCCAGAGTTACACTAAGTAACATATTCACAGTTCAGGCCTTAATCCTTTGGACTAACTGCCAAACCAATTTCATCTTTTTAACTTTTATTTTACATAACTGACCACTATGCCAGGCACAACATTCACCAAAATAGTGTCAATGGTGTAGTTAAGCATATGTGATGCATTCACTTTTTAAATAATTTCTTTATTATACACAGCGAGATGGAGTAGAATTTAGATTAATGAAAGTTGCACTACATTTATCATACCTTTATTTTATTAAGTTATACATTCTTATTGTTTCAGAGTTTCAGAATTCCAAGCTGGCATTTTTTTTCTTTCTTTATTTCTCTTTTTGCTTAAACCTGTCATTGCAGGAGTTTTTTTTTTCTTTACTAAAAAGCTGTGCTGTCCATAAGCCCACATTATTGTGTGTGTGTGTGTGTGTGTGTGTGTATTTATGTGTATGTAAGGGCCTAGAAATTCTTCATCTCCTTGTATAATTTTAAAACTACCGAGCACAGCTCTGTTTTTTGTAATTTACAGTTTGACTAAGAGACTTTCGTTGAATAAATTTGTAGTACATGGAGCAAGGTGATTATGCTCTGATGCTCAGAAAAAGACCAATCAAGTGGCAAGAGATCTGACCTTAACAAATAATAAGCACCCCCTGCTGAAGTTGTTAAGGTCAGGTCCACTGCTAGGCAGTAAAATTTGCCAGCAATGACCAGGAAATGACAGAGGCAGAATAAAAGATTTGTTTCTGGTTGCTATACTTCAGTATCGTGTCCTGACTTCCTGTTATACTCAGAAGGTTATTCACCTGCATTTTCTGAAGAATACGAAGTCTGAAATCTAAATGTGTCATTATTTAGTGTTTACAATCTGCAGTAATTTATCTGAAAACCATAGACTTTACAAGAAATAGGCTGACAATATGAGGTAAAAATCTGGACATTTTGCAAAAATCTGCACAGTTTATAGGCATGGAACATGTGAAAACACAAGGGATTATGTGTTAACACTACATTTGTGACAGCACTGGCCAAGTGGTTAAGTGCTTTAAGGCTTTGAAAACTGGCAAAACAATTAGCATTTTTTACTTATTTTACTGTAACGAGTAGTACTTGGAACAAATAAAGCTCCATGCACTACAAAGAATTATGATCGGGTCTACAACCATAACCCTAAATTATGGGCTCTCGACACCGATGCCAAAATTCACATCTTGACCTTTGCTCTCAAAGTGAATTTCTTGGCATCCATGTTTCAAACACATAATAAACAGGCTATGATAGGCAACCCACTTGTAATCCTCTGTATTACCTTTGTTTCAATTTTGTTTCCACTAGTGGCCAATAGTAGTAGTAGTTTATTAAATGGCATGTAATTCCATCTTTTTTCTGCATAATTACACAAATTCTGCAAGATTAGCTCTTTGTAAAGCTGTTTTTTATAGGTTATGAAAAGCTACATGCATGATAGAAAGTGGCTTGTTAAATCAACAAACTCTAGTGCTATTTCTAGACATTTCTCTAGGATCAAGCAAGTGAAGTCTGTAGGTATTTTATTATTGCCTGTTCATATTTGCTTGCATACCTGAAAAAACTGTATTACTTGCAAGACTTCAGCTGAAATCATACATGACATATAATGCGGCTCTCACTTGAATTTTGTCTAGTATAGCAAAACAGAGACAGTAAGAGGTGTTTTTATTTTTAATTATGCAACTGACTATAATTTTAATATTTCTCTCAAAAACCAAGCAGACAAGCAGAATTGTTTAGCCTCATATTAAAGTTGTTAACTTGCACAAACAAAAATTTTGCTGATAGTATGTGCATAGCTTGAGTGGGTACTGAAGTACTGAAATCTAATTAGAAAGCATTGCAAAATTAATATTATTGTGTTTATTGAATGTGTAAAATCAAGTTTAAGATCTGCATAATTATTACTACCACTGTAAAGAAGAGTTGTGTGCTCGACCATTTTGTTCTTTATACTTATTTAGTAATATAATTTTACAGGTTCATAGGTTTATACTGAGCTAATGACCACCAGACTACCTACAAGCCTAACTGTGCAAATAAACCTAGATTTGTGCCTGAGATTCGTGGAAGTGTATAATGTGGGGTATGCTATTAAGGAGGTAGCTAAGGGTATGTGGGGGGCATATTAGTCAGGAATTCATTTACTTACTGTCTACCTCTGTCCATCAGAGACATGAGGGCCAGACTGGGGGTGAATTTGTGATTCCCCATCCAATGATCAAGGTTTTGTTTGAATAGGGTCAGGAATGAACTCTGTTTCACATAGATGTGGAGCTTATTCTATAACACTGGGATCCTTTCAGACACATATTGGCCTCTCCAGCATGCTCTATTCATGCTGCAGGCAAAGTTCAGATTCTTGGATCTAGTGTTTCTGGTGCTGTTCATTTTGCTAATGTGCAAGATATCCATTAGAGCTGGATCTGAGAATGCCTAATATGCCACTCACAAATCAGCTGTTAGTAACCTGTAGGGCACTGAGCACAGAGATAGGGTCTTAAGGTGATCTGTGTAGGACATGGCATTCATGCTGTGGATTCTGCTGGTGAGGAACTTTGGAGGGCATTCCAACTGCTGCAAGTGCCTGGTTAGGTATATGACAAAAGGGACATTGTACTAAGTGATGAGTCTGATTATGGCTTAGTAGAGTGGTACTATAACTTCCTTGGACCTGGATGTCATACCCTTGCTTATGAGTTGGGTGACATAAAATGATTTTCTTACTATCCTGACTATGTGTTAGTTGAAGGCCAGATTAGTGTCTACTTATGCTCCCAGATGTCTAACTATCGGGTCAGCTCTTAGGGGTGTTTTATTGATGGAGTAATTAACTTGGGTGGATGATTTCCCAAAGGCACTATGATGCATTTCTTCATATTGAGCTTTAATTCATGGTTTTGACACCAGTCTTTTGCTTGTATTAGACCCTCTTGTAGGATGTTGGTTTTGGGGGAGGGGGCAGCATTTCCTCAGGTTTGAGAAAGATTGGATGTTTGACAGGAGGTTAGATTTGTGGTATCTTCTAGATTTTCTGGCTGGATCCCTGAGTTGGGTAAATCTAAATCTGTTGTCACGAGATGGTGAAGCTTTCCAGAACTGTAAGTTCATAAATTAATTTGTCAAAATGCAATCACTGGAAGTTGTAGTGTAAAGTTCTAGTACTATTGTGACAAAATCTCTTGTCCTATAATTGTGTGTGTGTGTGTGTGTGTGTGTGTGTGTGTGTGTGTGTATATAGTGTGTATGTATCCATCTATTTATGTATACATACACGCGCGCGTGCACGCACACACACACACACACACACACACACACACACAAACACAAACACCTTCGCACATATACATTTTTTATGTGAGTTGTTGCTATGACACACCCCTACACACATATGCATTTTTTATTTGAGCTGTTACTATGCATTAGTCACAGATTTTAATTTTTCCACAGTACACTCAGCTCATGACCTGAAAGCTGCAGTAACTTCAGGCAGAACAAGACTTGTCATCAGATATTAGTATGACTAACACTGGTACTGACTCGCTGTCCTGTAAGTAGACCCTAAAGAACCATTGCTGTACTACGTCTCATTACATGCACTGGAACTGTGTTACATATATCTTGTGCAAACTTAACTGTCACATTTTTTAATTATACAGCTGTCTTACAGATGTTCTCCTGTGTATTCATGACCCTCTCTGAAAGGTATGCTTCTTTATATTGGTTTAGAACTAGTCTTGTTTCTCAGGTTATGCTCTTAAATTTTTTGCATACATTTTTCTTGTGGATCATTTATTATTTATTTATTTATTGACTGGGAAAGTCCTCTGTGTAAGTCACGTTCAAAGGCAGCCTAAGGAGAAATGTTCCAACAGATTCTCAACAATGCAGCCTGTTTAGACCCTACTAATTTTCTTGAGACATTTGGTATCTCTGGGTGTTCCCTGTTCCTGAAGACAGTCTTCATTTAAGCCTATGTTTTAAATGCAGTTGGTGTTTATAGCTGTTTGGTTACCTCCGTCTTGGAAACTCAGGTGTTTAGGGTCTCAACACTGTACATAGAGTTATAGCAACTTTTTGTTTTCAGTACCCCTTGTTTGACATTACAGTTATTTCAAAATCATTGCAAGCTTTTATGTTACTTGATAGTTTCAGCACCGTCTCATTTTCTTCATTGGTTAACATGGAGAACTAGAACTGCATTCCCAACTTCTGTGGCATGAAGTAAGCAAGAACTGATTCAGTTATTTATTCAGCTTAAATGATCATCTCAGTTCCACATGATCAGATGTGCGTTTACAGGGAAACATTTGCAAGCACTTCTTTCTGAAAAGTTGTGCAAAATAAAAGGTTTGGCATATTGCACAGATCAACAGAATAAAAGAAGGGTAACTCCAAGATGAATCTCTGATTTACCATGAGAAACAGAAATATGAAATTAAATACATTTCACCAGTGTGTGCAACTAGAGAGACATACAACACAATAATAATGCTAACTATGCATTACAGGAACAAGGCAGTAAAACCAGTAGGGAGAGATGGTCCACATAGTTTTGTTCCTATACAAATGACTTTGTAACATGGTTTGGAATTATGTGTCCTGTGGCTAGTACCATGTACCCTGCCTTGATTCTGTGAGATCTTAATTTATTTGGAGTTAGTGAGGTGGCATGTTACTTTGTGACCTAATATGGCTGCAGGTACACAGAAGTAGAGAAAGACCTCTGTTTGCAGGAACCTATCTGACAATAGAATAGGAGACTGCAGAGTCATATTTTTTTAAAGAAGCATTTCATATTCTTTGTGGGCTGGTCCATGGGCCCATACAGTCTTCCCTGCTTCTTCCCTTCCCAGACTGGTATGTAACACCATGTGGCAGGCAGGGTAAGCAGTGCCATTTTCTGAGCCATGACCTAACTGGCAACAATGCCTGGGATTCAGTCACACAATCCCAGTGAGTGGCTCAAAGACTAACACACATTACATTACTTTTTGTTTTAGTTTTGACTTACCAATTACGATGTTTTTGACTGAGTCTTACACTCTACACTTTCTTAGCATTTTCAGAATACTGCATGAAGCATCAGTGTACAAAGCATCACGACATACATGTTCAGAATGTGGTATTATATGAACTGATAATGTTATAGCATACAGCTAGGCTTAGAAAGACTACACTCAAGAATTATAGGTTTATATATTACTACTAGGCTAACTGCCCTTGTGGGCTACTTTAAACCTAGCGAGTTACCCCATGTGGGTTATTATACCTTGTATTTGTAATGTAAACACCTTAACCATTATGCCAACCTCCAACCTGGTTATAGGAATGATGGTAATTTACAGACTTACAAGTAGGACTGTTTGCTGTCTTAACTTTTGATAAAATTATTGAAGTATTGATAACAATGTGAATATCATGGCAGTAGCAGAATAAACAGAAAATAACTGAGTAACTTCTTAATCAATTACTCATTCACTTTCATATATCTGCTTTGCCTGATGCAAGATTTTGGGGAAGCCAGAACCTATCACAGGACTCAGTGGAAGCAGAGCTTAGATACTCTCAATCACGGGTGATAAATATAACTACAGACAGTCTGGGGTACGAACAGTTTTATATATCATGCTTTTAGAATGTGGCAGAAACTGGGGCACTGTCAAAAAACCCACATAGTCACTGGGAGGACGTGCAAACTCTTCAGAAAAGGCACCTCAGCTAGAGAATGAACTGGAGGTCTTGTTTCTGTTTCTCTGTCACAACATTAACCTACTTTATACCAACATAAGTAATTCTGACTTGTTTTCTATATATTTTCTTCTGTTTTACTTAAAACATAACTGAACATTATCACTGTGTTTTATAGCCTAAAATTGAAGTGAGTTGGGATTTCTTCATTTTTAAACTCTTAAATCTGCAGGGTTCACTATACATTTTGTTACTTTAATCCAGTGCATAGAAAGAAGGGTTAACAGACCTCACCCTATCCAATTTGGTCTATTTAAGTATTCTTCATTACTTAAGTCAGCATTTTTTCATCAGCATGGTTGAACTTGCCCAGTGATCAGAATGACTTTTAGTCTGAAATCCCGTCTGCTCTAAATATATCAGTTCAGAAGGCTATTACACCTTAATTAGCAAAGTGGCTAGGGGCTGCTGATTGCCTGTTTATTCATGCGGATCACCAAAGAGAACTGGTCTAAACTTGCCTGCACCTGTTAAGCTTGGTGATGCAGTTAAATGCTGTAGACAGCAATATGTATAATGATCAACTCTTTAAGAATGTAATTTATTATGATGCCTTGTTAGTGTTAACTGCACTTTTTAAAGTGTATGAACTGAAGATCAGGCATGCAACTAACATCACAACTCTGTCTGTGTTTTCCTGTGGGGGTGGGGGAATTTCCAAAGAAGCATTTAAGCACATGCAGCTGTTATATCAGTGGTCAGGGTAGTCAGAAATTTCACATTGGCATGCTACACTCCCATACTGCCATCTCAGCCTCGTTCCCATAACACAACTGCTCTTTGATTTATGATACATGCTGTACAATTTGCAATTAACTATTTGATCAAATACTGAAACTTTAATACTTCTTGGACTGTACACTTGGTAATACAACTCTTTGGACATGTTGGTTCTAGTCTGTTGGAATGTCTTTTTCCCACAGATGTAAATCATATGACATGGTCAGAATTACATGGCATTGTTACAGTAAATGTTTAAAAACTTTAGAAAGGTGTCCTGTTTAGCTGTAATTTCAATACAACATATGTGGTAGCCTTCACTTTGAGAAAATCCTGTAGTTCAGAATGTGTTATGCATGCAGCTTATTTGCTATATGTTTGGCTACAAAAATTTTAATATTTAAATAGAAAAAGCATGTCAATACAATTTTTATTACCTTGTTATCCATCACTGCCTGCCATCCTTCAGTCCTACTGCAATCAATTGGCCCATTTGCTCCTCTGTGAGTTGAGGACTGATCATGAGTGGCCAGCAGACAGACATCAGAGATTTTTTCTTACTTTTTAACCTAACCTTATCCCTAGCAACTTATTTACACACTCACAGGTGTGATGGTCTTTGATGCCTTCATCTGCAGGAGTGCATGTTCCTGCACACATTCGTGGAAAGCTACTGCATGGACATGGCTTTGCAGAACCAACACCTTTTTTCAATGCATCTGTTCCATGCTCTGCAGTAGTTGCTGGAATTTGCAGTGAGCTAGACTGACCTCTTCACCCCAAGATGACTGAGCCAGCATTGTCTTATCGGTTCAACAACACTTGGCTGCACCAGTGCCCCAGCCAAGAGTCATCATCATCATCATCATCATCATCATCAACAACCTCCTATCTCCCATTTTCTACATGGGGTTTGGGGTGTTGTGTCAGCTGTCACCATTTCTTTTTTGATCTATTCAGTGCCACTCTCCTAACTTCTTTGGCACTTGTGCCTGACTGTCACAGATCTATTGCACAATCCAGCCACCTCTTTGCTGGATGCTCTTATTTCCTCTCTTCTTCTTCTTCTTTTTCCTCTCTGTCCCAAATCTGTAGCAGATTGTCTTCTGTGTTTCTGCACATGTGCTCAAACCACCATAATCTGTTCTCTTTGACCTTTTCTGCAATTGGAAATACTTTGGCTTCAGCTGTTATTTCCTCATTTCGTCATTTGTCCCATACTGTGCATCCTCCCACCTCTCTTAGTTCATCTCCATCCCCTCTAGCTTTCTCAACTGCTCTACCTTTGTTGCACAGGTTTCTTTACCACATAGTAGTGGTGGTCATACCATAGTTTTGTATACCTTACTTTTTAGCTTCTTTGGCATTCTTCTGTCATACACTACTCCTGACACTCTGTGCCAGTTGGATTGCAGCCCACTGATTTTAGCTTTGGCCTTCTTATTCAGACTAACCTTCTCCTTGATCACCCCTCCCAGATACTTGAATCTATTAACCTGTCCCACTATTTCCCTTCTATCTCAGTTCTGAGTTTCTTCTGATTTACCCATTATAACAGTCTTATCTGTACTCAGTTTCAACTCATGTGCCTTTAGTTTTGCATTCCATTGCCCCATTCCCCTGCCCTTTGAGAATACTCCTACATATTTTGGGTTTAGTACCTATCATTCACCAAACCTTCAGGTAAGAAAGAGGGCATATCCTCAGGGTGTACATTAGTATTCACTGATCATCTGCAATTAAATTACCTTTTGGTTAATCCAGCAATATTTGACCTCTTCATTGTCTTAGTATCAGTAAACAAGTCCAATTACCATATCATTTCAAAGTAAAGAACCTTCCAACAAGATAATGACCTTCACCTCCTGTCCAACTCACATGTCATTTCAAAGTACAGAACCTTCCAGCAAGATAATGACCTTCACCTCCTGTCTAACTCCCATGTCATTTCAAAGTACAGAACCTTCCAGCAAGATAATGACCTTCACCTCCTGTCCAACTCCCATGTTATTTCAAAGTACAGAACCTTCCGGCAAGATAATGAGGTTCACATCCTGGCTGTTTTAGCATCAGTAAACAAGTCCAGTTACTATATCATCTCAAAGTACAGGATCTTCTAGCAAGATAATGACCCTGAACTCCTGGTTATGTTAGTATCAGTAAACACATCCAGTTGCCATATCATTGCAAACAACAGAACCCCTTCTATGTCCCCCACTGCTCACACCTAATATAATAAAATGAGTCCTGAACTACAGAATCTAACATAGTTATTCTCTGTGATTTCCACCACTTGTCTAACAACTGGCTAAACACGTACCACAAACAACAAACATATACATGAGTCCTTAACTTTATAAACACCAGGTCCCTTGACCAAGTAGAACCCTCTTCTACCATGGGATCTAATCTCTTAATCATTTTTGTCTCCCACTGTTTTATTTATTTAATGTTACTAAGCGGCTTTACTGACATACTGTTTAACAAAAACATATTGTGCAGTCTTCATTCATCGTGCTTCTTTTTCATATCCTGCCAGCTGGATGTATGGTAATATAAAATTTATCACAAACAAACAGTTTATAAAATAAATTTTCAATTTTCAATTAGTTATAGATCTGGTCCAGCCCAATGCCAGGATTTATGTCCATTAGTTTAGCTTTTTGTTCCAATAATACAACCCTTAGAGCCCATCTCCCCTGTTTATCTTTTATGTCTCTCCTTTGACGTGTTCTGTGTTCTCTGCCTGAATTTTGCTATTAACTCTCATCTCTTATTTTTGTTTCCAATGCCTCCATTTATTCCTGTGCATACTCCTTGTTGACATTGCAATCATTCATGTTTGACAGTCAGTTATACTATTCATAGCCCATATCACTGCCTCCAAAGACATTTTCCACTTTTAGTTATAACATTTTTGCACCAACATTATTAATGTTATTAACACATCAACATGGAAGAGATTCACATCCAGCTTAAATAAAATTCCCTTTCCTGTTATTCCCAGATGTTTCCTAACAATTTTCTGAGTAACCCCTGTAATTCTACTTTAAATTTCTTTAATTTACTGTATTCACTCCCAAAAATATTCAACTTATCCCCTTTTTGATTTTGTCTGTATCTCCAACAAATCTTGCTCAGTCATGGAAATATTTTATTTAACTTATCTGGTGTATAGACTTATTTATGCAGACACTTCCATCCAAATGTTCTAAACTTTCTCAGCTTAATTTCCTTCCTGGGGGATTTGCATATTTGGCCCGACTTCTACTATTTCCTCTTATATTATTTTTTCCCATCTCTGTTTTTTTTTCTTTTTTTGCTAGTTGTTTATTTCTAGCTACCATTACTTTATAGATCTTATTGTTTACTTCTGGTTGTCTCTTTATTATATTCCCAGGCATTCTATATAAACACTTGTATTATGCCATATCCTTTGGTTTCAGCTTATATCTCTGAGAATTCTGACCAATTCATTTGGTGTTCTCATATCCTCAGTTGGTCCTAGTGTAGTTTATGAAATTACTCTCCCTTACCCATTACTTTATCAGAATTGATGTATCCACCTGAAATCCATGTTTCCCTAGTCATATAGGCCATATCTTAAGCCTTTAACGCGAGTATTTTTTCCCATTCATGGCTTTTAGTATTACCTTATACAGTGTCTCTAAACATCTCTATTTATTCTGCATTTGTTACATGTGACCATACATTTCTGCGCAATCACCCTGATATAACATCAGACCTTTCCACTTAGGGTGATGAGCATTGTTCTGAAGGTCATAAATTAACTTTATCTGTGTGGCCTTATGATATCCCATTATATGTGGGAAAGCTAAACATCCTTCATCAATTTGCATGATCATTGTCTGCCAACTAATTATGAGTCTTTAATTTTCTTGTACAAATCTCATTATTGCTTTTTGTAGTGAGGCTCATAAGCCCTGATATGGATCATATATTAATACCCAGCCCACATATAATATCAACAGTACTATAAACATCTTTACTATTTTAATTATTTGATCTAAATCCATTATCATGACATTTTATCTCTTCAACTGTCTAAAATGGTTTGCCTAATCTCGCTCCAGGCTTCCTTGAGGGAATCCTCTTATCTCTTGGCTATCCATACTCCTAGGCATTTCATTGTATAATGCCCCCACAAGCTCAGATATTTCTGGATCAGCTCATGTATAAGACCATAATTGACACTAATAGTTTTCATCCTACCTTCAACCATTCTGTACTCTGAGACTTCTGTGAATTGCTTTAACGACTTAAAAAGCTTTGATGAATCCTCATCTGAGTTTAACTATTCTGTCATGTCATTTGCAAAGAAGGCATACTTCAACCCTCTCTTCCATTAGAGTTCCAACCCTTAAAATTTCCTTTTCTTAACTTTTGTGCCAGTGACTCTAAATGTAAAGCAAACAACAGGTGAAAGGGGGCATCCCTGTCTTGTTCCCTTTTCCATCTGAAATCCCAGTGTTAATTTCCCATTTCCTTTCAGTGTCAACTTGGAGTCTGCATATATTTCCTGCAGCAGTAAAATAAACTATGCTAGGATTCCTATTTTGCATATTGTTCCTCATTGATAATCCCAGCTTGCTTGTTTGAATGCCTTTTCTACATCCACACTGATTAAGAGCAGGGTTTACTCTTCCTTTCTGACTTCTGTTATATTTTATGTATTTTTAAAATAGTATCAGATGCTTGCCTGATGCTTACAGACCTAGCTTGGTTTAGATCAACAATTTCTGATAGGAAATCTTGTAAACATGATTTATTGAGATTGGATAACAGGATCCTGGGTTAGAAGCATCCACCCCCCCCCTTTAAAATGACTATTGCTACCACTTTTATTCCATGAATCAAAAATCTTTCTGGCACTGAATGTTATAAACCTCTCTTTACTTTCACTCCATATTTCCATCTGTAACCTGACAATTCCTGGAGATTTTCCTTTTGTCTGGTTTCTTAACTGTTCTTAAATTTTTCCTCCTCAAGTTTAGGTATCTTCATATCTTGCATGAATCTTTCCAGTTTCTTCATCTAATTTCTTCTTTGATCCTGTTCCATGTATGGCTTCTTGTAAAAGGTCTACGGATATTTTTTCTGTTCTTTCTGTTTCTTTATGTATTTCTCTGTTTCAGTGTCTCTTAATTTCCCCTACATTTCTTTCTACTTTCTGCTAGCTTAATCTTTGAGCTAAATATGTCTGTAATTTAGATGAGTTCTCAAAATACTGATGCCTTACTGCTATCTGCTTCCTTTCTATTGAGTCTTGCAAATATTTGATTAATTTGATTTCTAATTTGTTTAGCTCATTAACTTCTTCCTCACTCGTTTTCTTTACTTTTTCCTGAAGTTCTTTTATTCTCATTGTTCTATACTTATTGGACCCCACATTAGTGTCCCACCTCATTTTTTCCTGGTCTATTACTCTTTCTCTAAAAACACTCCCCAAATATGCATCCTACATTTATAATTCCCTTAATAAATTATTTAATTTTATCATCATCTCATCCTTCTTGGCTTGATTTAACAAATGTGTTGGAAGTCGCCATTGTCTAACTCTCACTTCTCTCCAAATGGGGCTCATTTCCATATAAACCAGAAAATGGTCCAAGAAGATTCAGGTCTATATTATATACTCGAATTTTCAAAACGTCGAACCTCAAATGATCGACACCATATGAGCGAAGTTTGAAACATTGAATCTATAATAAAAAAGAAAAAAGAAAAAGAAAAACTTAACTAAATGCTCTGAGCAGTGGGACAAGCCCCCCTGCACTCCCATACCCCCGCTACTTAAATATAGCAACTCCGAGATTGCACTTTAGTGCAGAAAAGGGAAATCTTCCCATTCTGCTCCATACTGAGCCATTTGTTTTAACCTTCGAACTTGTAAAAGTTCGATCATATGGTGTTGACCATGTGACATTCAAACGTTTACAAGTTCAAGGTTATAATAGGAACCCGGGGAATCTAGGGTGGGCTCTCATGCCTCTGATCAGCTACTCATGTTCTTGTGTTATGGACATCTATCTAATATGGTCCAGTTTTCATATTTGCTAGAATAATATGTGAAAGCCTTTGAGGTACCCTTACATTCTCTTACATCTCAAAGTGTATGGATTTTCAGGTAACTATTTACAAATGTTCCCTCTAATGTGACCATTATTTTTCTGGACCTCCACTCATGTGTCTTTTCTTTGTTATATATTTCAATTTTCTGCTGCTACCATAATCCCTTGGTGGAAGCCAAGAATTTCCCAAATATTTCCTTTAGCTCTCCTTTTCTTTCTTAGGGTGAATACACACATTAGCCAAGGTAATCCTTTTCTGTTGCAATATCTTCTGAACATCACACATCTTACCTATCTTTTATTTCCTCTTTCATTGCAACTGGATACCAGCTAATATTATTATTCCACTTTTCATTCCCTCTCTCAGTTTTGCATAACAACATTCTATAAACCTTTTTGTATTACCTGTTTATGCTTTTCTTTCTTTAAATGGGGTTTATACCATCAATTCCTGTATGTTAAAATGTTTTCATGTATGTTACTACTTTGTTAACATTTTGTTTGTTTGTAAGCCCATTAATGTTCCATGACATTAACTTCAACATCTGCATTATTGTATCTCTACCTTTGCATTCGCTCTCGCTTATTTTTTTTTAAATTTTGCTCATATAGTGGTTTAGCATTTCAATTTTCTCTGTACTCCTCATTGTGTATTCCTTGTCATGCAGATTATTAAAAATCTCAGCTGTAACCCACATACCCCCAGCTCTGGGTGAGCTCATCCAATGTACTTTTAACTACATAATTTTGCAAGAAATAAAAAGAAAAAAAACTTGATGGTCTTCTTTTTTTAATTTCTTGGGAACATATGCTCTCGTGACACTTTTTCACCCTCTCTTTACTTCTTTTATTGTCTACAATATTCCCGTGTATCCTTCACAGAAGTCTGTTTTGTAACTGCATTTCTTTTTATTATTACTAACCTAGCAATACAGGAACTCTATACAAATCTAAATACGTTTTATTCCATCTACTTCCTATAGCCATTTTGGAATGATGTTAACTCCTTTTTACAGGCTATATTTACTGATAATTTTCATCTAAACAATTAATTAATCTTGTACAATACTCCAGTACCAACTTGTGTTAAAAGAGTTGATCATTCCCTTCTCTGGACTCTTTTTACAATTGCAAGAAAGGTGATAACAAAAAATTGGAAATCAAATGTCAGACCAACTTTGAAAGAATTCTACAATATTGCAACTGAAACTAGTCAGATGGAGATTTTGACAATTAAAGGAAAAACAACCACTGTCCTAAACTCTTGAATGAAACTTAAAAGATTATTAAACAAAAAAGACAATCACTTATGAAGTGAATTCTAATTTAAACTGTGATTTATTGTAAATTGTATAGATGTAGACACCTTGTGCATAGTTGTTATACTGTTAATCTTATTGTGATTTTTATCTATTGTTGATTGTTAATTCCTTTGTAAAACTGTAAAATTCCCCAAAGCAGGGTCCAGTGGTTAGAAGGAAGATACTGCCCCCACAGTCTCAGTTGGATTTTCCGATTCTGCCCCTCCCTATTCGTATGGGGAGTAAATACTCTTTCGACAATGAAACAGAAAGGACAGAAATGCAAGAACCCCCTTCTGTCCAACAGAACCGTTCCTTGAAAAAGATGTGGGGGGTGGGAGCCACAACTTAGTTTGGAATATTTCCGGACATGTTTTAACACAGCATGAATTGTCAGTATTGTCAAAAAGGTTATCATTTATACCTGCAGCTAAAGTGGATTTTGTTGACTGTATGATTAATTTATGGTTGTTTGCACGTAATTTGTCTTTACATATGTTTTTTGATGATCGACCTAATATTTCTGAGCGGCAGGATCCTGAATTTAAGGTTTTTAGGAAACCCAATGTTTTTACACCAGCACTTAATGTCTTCCTCACAGTTTGTGAGAAAGAAATATATCAAGTCATTAATAGAATACAGATGACAAGTTGTAATAATCTGACTAAATTTGAGCAACAAGCCTTGAATGATTTGATTAAGAATGAAAATATAGCTATCCACCCAGCAGACAAAGGCGGCTGTGTAGTGATTTTAGATTCTGGATATTATTATATGATGAATCAGATGTTGTCTGATACTAATACACAGATTAGTGTGGAAGCTGATATTGTGAGTGTGATGAAGGAACAGAATAGATAATTGTTTACTTGAATGCTTTAATCTAGGTCTACTTACCAAGGAACTATTTGATTACTTTATTACTTAATTTCCTGTTATTCCTCAGATTCATGGCTTGCCCAAGATCCACAAACACCATACACTCCTACAGTTTAGACCGATTGTAGCTGGGAGTGGTTGGTTGACTCAGGCTATGTCCATTTATTTGGACAAACAACTTCGAATAGCTCTTGACATGAGTGAAGTTGTGTTGAAAGATACTGAAAACTTTTTGAGAGATTTATATAATGTGACCAGTGAGGGGGATGTTTTGGATATTCACTTTTTAGTGACGATAGATGTTGTATCCCTGTTTACATGCATTCCTAACCAGGAAGGCATTAGTATGGTCAGGGCAGTTTTGGCTAGGAGTAATAAATTTGACATGAAGCATACTGACGTCCTGTGCATGCTTCTAGAGCTGGTCCTTGAATACAATATCTTTATGTTTCAGGATAAATGTTACTGCCAACAATCTTGAGTGGCTATGGGGACCAGCTGCTCTAATTTTTACGTCAATTTGGTGATGTCGGAATGGGAATTCCATCATGTATTGGGACAACATAGAGGTCAAATTGCCATATATAGACGTTTTGTTGATGACATGTTTATTGATTGGAAAGGCAACAAGCAAGAGCTTGACTTGTTTTTTCATCCTTTAAATAACAGTAGTAATTTTTTGAAATTTACCCTCACTTGTTCCCAAGTCACTGTTGATTTCTTGGATGTGAACATCTGGCTGGAGAATGGCAAAATGCTGACCAGGATGCATAGGAAGGACTGTTATAGACTGTCATATCTCCATAGGCGGAGTATGCATCCACAACATATATTTGGGAATATTGTGAGAGGTCAAGCCTTCAGGGTCTCAAGGTTGTCATGTACTACTTCTGACTTTGAAGGAAGTTTGTCAGATTTGAAGAAAGAGTTTGCCATCAGGGGTTACACCCAAGTTGAAGTTGATCAAGCTTGTGCCAGAATAACCAACAAGTGTGATAGTAGAGCATGTCCATATTTTTCTGCTCTGTATAGGTAATCAATCAGATCACCTCATAGGTATTGTTGTCCTCCCATTGTTTTGAAATTTTCTCATGGTGTAAATATGGTGAAAGATATAATTACCAGGAACTGGCATATTTTACAGACTGACAGCAGATGTTCCGATATATTAGCAGATGGCCTTAGATTTGTTTATAAGAACCACAGTAATTTAAAGCAACAGTTATGTTTTCCTAGACATGTTATGTCTGGATCCCAAATTTTGATGGGTACAACTAAATGTCATAAATGCAATTTTTGTCAGTTTATAGATGAGTCTAGGTTCTTTAGGCGCCCTGTCACGGGCTACTTGTGGAAGTTGAGGGCATCTGCTGATTGCTCCACCAGGAATGTGGTTTATTTAGCACATTGTCAGTGCTGTTATAAATTCTACATTGGCAAGACCAACAGGAGCTTAAAAGAAAGAATTAGGGACCATGTGTATTGCACGAAGAAGCAATATGATTTTAGTGCCTTAGCAAAATATGTTTTGTCTACTGGCCCTGAACACAACTTTGTCTTCCAGGTATTATGTGTGATCAGCCCAGGTCTGCGAGGTGGTGATATAGTAACTCGTACTGAGGTGGTCGAGTTGGAGTGGATCTTGAGGTTGGGGGCACACCTAGCTATGGGGTTGAATGATCATGTCCCCATTAAGCCTGTATTAAGAAATAAATGGCTGTAGAGTGTTTATTGTTGTTTGTTTATATATTTATGAATATTTTTCATGTTTTATTTATTTGTGTTAATGTTTTTATTATTGTTTTTTATTTTTATCAGATTTTATGCCAGTAAATATTATCTACTTCATATGCCTTTAAGCTGAGAATGTGGCTGCATGAATGTTTGTTTTATTGGCTGTTAAGCTGTTTGAGATGATATCATTTGTATATAGTTATTCTGTCCCCATTCATGTTTGTCTGAAGAAGCGGTATGGTATTACCGTGAAAGCGCTAACTTTCTTTCTCTGCAATAAAGTTTTTTGGTATGATTACTTGCTGGTTCATCAAGTTTTTGGATTTAGCTGCATATTGAGCTGTCTTCTGTCTGCTTTGGGGAATTTTACAGTTTTACAGTTTTGTTTGGTTGTTGCAGTTGGGTTTGTTTTTGTTGTTAATTCCTTTGTGTTAATGCACTTTCTATATAAATTCAATGTGAACATATCTTTTACTAAATTATCTAACAAAAAAATAAATAGTAAAAAAATAAAATTAATTAAGATAAGAACTGAAAAAAATCATTTATTAGCCCTTTAACACTGTCTGGGTAGCTGCCATTATTTTAATGTATCTAATTCAAAATGTTGCTATTTTTTTATTTGCAATGCTTTCTTGAAATCAGTCTGTCAGCTCATATGGTTTCTCCCCTCCATTGAAAATTTTCAGAAACAAACTCATTAATCTCTTACTAAAGTCTTTTTAGTCAGCCTATTACATCCTTGTTTTTTTTCTGTTATGTCAACCTCAATGTATTCCACACCCCTTTTAAATCACAGAGCAAAACAGAACTAATATGGTGGCCACTAGATGGGGGGTGTATTTCCTGTTCTTGTCTATTTATAATTGCAGTTATATTCACTCACATTTTATGCTCATATTTGCTCCATAACAGTTTCTATATTTAATAACTGAACATTTTCTCCATCCTAGGAACTGTTCACATAGTGCTTTCCAATAAGCTCTTTAACATAAAAAGAGGTTCCCTTCACTCTGGAATAAAATCTCAGTTCAGGTTAGGCAGAGTCCCTCATTGACTCTCTTCAAGAGGAATCTTGATGAGTGGATGGGAGATCGTAGGTTTACCCCGGGTATCACTTCTGTGTCACTGTTAGAGGCACAGTATACTAACCTCGAAAAAGGGCATAGCAAAATTAATTTAAAATGGGTGGCGAAAGCCAAAAACACTCTGGCTATGCTTATAAATGCCCTAGGGCAGATAGCCTAGTATGAACCTATGAACCTATGAAAAAAAGTTTTTTCTAAGATAGCATAAATCTCCAGTAAACAATCTTTCTCTGGAAGGAAAGAATGAGAGTTGAAAAGAAGAGAATTTAAATTTATTGTTTCTAATCTATTAATTCAAACTAACCCTTTTTGACTAACTGAAAGTATAGCAATTATTACATAATAAGCATATACCTTTTTGTACTTCTGTGTTGTCCCTCCTCTGGGCCAGTAATCAAGGAGTATAAATCCTCACTACTGACACCAGTGAGGGACATTCACTTGGAACAAAAATAGATACACACAGTATTTCCAGATGCAGCTGTCTGCACCAAGCACAGTTTCCCTTAAAACACACAAGGAACACACTATCGTCCTAGGGCTGGGTTTTCCTCTCTCTCACAAGGCCCCAAATAAGATTCCACACTGACCACAGCTGTACAGTTGAGTTCTCAGCTGAGTGTTCCAAGCCAAGTCCTTCACCACCCTCTCTGTGAAACCAGTGCTCTTTGTCCCTGTTCCAAGTAGTTGACACACACACACACACACACACACACACACACACACACACACACACACACGCACACACACACACACACACACACACACACACACACACACACACACACACACACACACACACACACCTGGGAAAGACTGGGACAGATTTATCAGGTATCCACCCTCTGCTCAGACTGTAAAGTAGATACTTCCACCAGAACACTCCAAAGCCAACTACTGTAAGGCTCTTACAAGGGTAGCCATTTATACTGACTAAAATTAATACTAATACAAATGGTGGATGTTGACCAAATGCAAGGCTTTCAGGAAGGGCCACACTGTCACAAAATAAATATAAGTACATTCAAAGGTTAACATGTTCTTTAAAAGACCAACCAGAATAAAAAAATTAAATATGTTTAATAATAAATAATAAAAGAACATGAAAAGACTAAATATCTATTTACAATAAATACCAGAGTTTCAGTCACAGTAAATATTAAAAATAAAACAAATGGAAAGGTTCACATAGATTACAGAAAAACAATACTTAACAAATGTCACTATGTTTTCCTGAATGACCAAAGAATTACTGCTCTCTAGTTCACTTACTAGAGCAAGGCAAGATGATGTAGGTGAGTGGTCCTTTTTTGTCAAGTTTCAAAAACAGATTGCCCTGAAACTTCTGTCTCATCTAGTATTAAAACATTATTTCAGTGCTGGATTACAGCATGATATCACATACATCTGGCCATCTGACTCTGGTTCCCACACTACACCCTTTACTAGAAACTGAACCAGAATCTAGCACATATGTGTCATAATACACACACAAAGTTTTGCTAAGATGTGTTACAGCATCTGGAAGCTAAACAAACATTTCAAAACCTTCCACCCTTCCAGGGTAGCAATTAGTTCACCCCCCTAGGGATAATACAGTAGGATTCCTAGTCCTGGTTTTCAAAGACATTTTGTCTTTGGCTGCAATCAGAACTGTAAGACACAATCTTTATGGCCTAAACCAAGTAATTTAATTTCAGGCTATTTTTCAAAGCTAGCTGAAATGAGATTAATCTCGTCTCTTCCAGTATCCTCTGTTACAATATATTTATTTCATCAGTTATTATACAGTCAAACATATAGATGTATTTCTTTTCTGTCCAGCAGGACCCACTGTTGGTACATTTTTAACACAAGCAGCTTTACGGATGCATTTTCAACACAAGAACCTATACAAATTAGTTTGATTTACAAAATGCATATAATTTTTACACAACTCCAGCTAGTTAGGCTGGCATATGTTACACATCTACTGCCCTACATTTCCTGGCATAATTGGCAATACCTCACATCATCACATCTCTCCTCCTTTTGAAGACTCAAGCTAGTTTTTCAAGTGATCCTTAAGAAATGTGGCTTGAGGGACATAAGCCTGTTTGGGAACACATTAACCCATAACCTGTCTTGAGATCCCATCTGCATTGGCATTGCTGACCTCACTTCTGGTACTGGATTTCCCCATGAACATGTCTCCAAACTCTGCTCGGATTTCTCAAACCTGGCTAGGGGATAGCCACTGGGACATTGCAACTCCTTCCACTGAGGTGTCAGTTCAAGCCTCACTGAGGAGATTAGTCACTAGATTTCCCCTCAGACTATTCCTGCCATTCACTGCAAATACTTATTACAAGTTTCTCCCTATCATGATAAGGCTTCATCATGTTAATATGGTACAGTTTGTGCCCCTGGTTCTGGCCTAGAAGTTCTACCATGTAGCTCACGGAAGCACAAACCTGTCTGGTGGACATCCTCTATCAATAGGCTTTACAGCAAAAGGAAGAAACTGTTGTCCAAGGGTAAAAAGGAACAAATTCCAAATTGGAAAAACTCCCTCCTCTGCCTCAAAAGCAAATTAGATCACTAGTGAAAACATCCAAAGCAATTATGAGTTGAAACTAGCCTCTAGAACAAAGGGAAACCACAATTCCTTCTTCAGTTACATTAGGAACCTCCATGGCAAAGGCCAAGTTTGTTCTGAACTAGTACTTAATGGTACCACTTACACTGATCCTGCTGACTTTGCCATCCTGCTGGCTGATAGGTTCAGCAAAGCTTCACCCCCATATCACCTCCAAAAGCTCAATCAACATCCCTGATACTTGTCCCACACCTCACATCTCTGTAGATCAAGTGTTAAAGGCCTTATCCAAGGCAAAGAGCACAGCTTCCATGGACTGTATTCTGTACCATCTCCAGCAAGAACTAGCTTTGCCATTGAGCACCCTATTCAACCACAGCTTAACTACAGGTTTCATCCCAGCAGAGTGGAGGACTGCCATTGTCATCCCTTTGCACAAAGGTGGTGGCACTACTGACCCAGGAAACTATCACCTTATCAGCTTGACAAGTCTGATCTGTAAAGTCATGGAGCATATTATTATGCATCTCATAAACAAGACATAGGTAATCTCTAAGCTCTTGACCCCACCCATTTGGATTCATCAGGGGCAGATCTTGCCTATTGAACCTAGTTGACTTCTTTGAGACTGTCACCAAGGCCCTGGATGAGGGAAAGTTAGTACATACAGATTACCTTGACTTGGCAAGGGCCTTTGACACAATCCACCACTTGGGCATCATTGAAAACCTAACACAAGTTGGTGTTAACCCCTATCCAGTCAGATGGGTCACCAACTGGCCTACAGATAGGATCTACAAGGTCCAAATAGGTGCTGCCACCTCCAACAGCAGACCTGTCACTAGTGGTGTTCCCCAGGGATCTGTCCTGGGACCCCTACTGTTTGACATATACTGCTCAGAGGTCCAGGCAAAGACAAAGGTTCTGTGGCTGACCAGGTTTGTGGATGACAGTAATTTGGGTGCTGTAATTGACTCCCCAGTTGATGTTATCATACTGCAAGAGGGTCTCACACCTACAAATGACTGGTGACAAAGTCATGGCCTTAAGTTAAATGCAAAAAAATGTATTATCATACCAGTAAGCAAAACCTTGGCCCCTACTGATTACCACATCAATGGCAACCCCCTAAGCACACAATCTGTGGTGAGAGACCTGGGTACTCAGGTTGACAACAATCTCAGATTTGACCATCTTGTGGTGGCGGTGGTCAGAAAAGCCTTTTACTTGGTTCATCTCATAAGTAAAGGGATTGCATCCAGAAAAAAGGAGATTATTACCTCTCTGTGCTCGTCCCTTATTACTCCGTTTGGTATGTACCTCTCCAAACACTTGAACTAACTGGAAAGGCCACAGAAATGCCTCACAAAGAGAATCTGTGGCCTCGAACACCTATCCTATGTGGACAGGCTAAAATCACTATCACTCTACTTGGTATCATACAGATTGCTCAGAGGTGATCTATGTCTCACCTACAAGGCTATGTCAGACACTGCCCTATTGGAGATGCTCTATATCCATAAGTCTAACTCCTCACGCATTACCCACTCAGTAGGTCCAAATCTAATATGCAACATCAACAAAACCTGATGGAGAGACAGGTTTGTCTCCCAGAGGCTGACCTGTCTCTGGAATATATTTCCCATACATGTCAAACAGAGTAACTCACTGACCCCCTTCAAATGCAAACTTGATGAGTGGATGGGAAACCATACATTTGTCCCAGAGGTTCCACCTTTGTCCCTCATTGACAGGGGCCACAGATGCTGACTGAGGTTCCTTTTTTTGGGGGGGGGTAAACTCTTGGCTAGGCTTGTAAGGGCCCTAGGGCCATTAGCCTAGCAATCTCCTATGATCTTGTAATAACATCACTGACTTTTCTTACCACTTTGAAAGGTCCTTCCCAATCTGCCTGCAGTTTATTGTGTAGGACAGGAATGAGCACCATAACCTGCTCTCCTACAGCATACTCTTGGGCTCGAGCATTCCTGTCACACCAGACCTTTTTCTACTGTTGGGCTTCGGCCAGGATCTCCTGGCCAAGCTCATCAGCTCCCAAAGCATTGTCCTGAGGTTTAGTGCATATGCCACAACAGACTCCTTGTGGGATTCACACTCACCCTCCCATTCATCCCAGTCATCGTGAATCATATCTAAAGGCCCCCTCACCCTATGCCCTTACAGCAACTCAAAGGGATGAAAAACCTGTGGATTCCTGAGGTACCTCTCTGTATGCAAACTGCAGATGGGGCAAATATTTGTTCCAATCTCTCTTAAATTGGTCTACAAATGCCCTTAGCATGGCATTTAGTGTAGAGTTTAACCTCTCGACAAGACCATTAGTCTGGGAGTGGCAGGGGGTGGTCATTAGGTACTTCACCCCACAGCACTTCTACAGACAAGTCAGCAGGCTTGACATGAAACTGGCACCTCTGTCACTCAGTATTTCTCTCAAAAAACCTACTCTCCTGAAAACCTATAACAATGTATTTGCCACCTTTTCTGCCTTGATGGAGGACAGAGCCACCACCTCAGGGTATCCAGTAGTATTATCTACTTCTACCAGGATATATTCCTTCCCTGTGGTGCTCGGGGTACTCACAGGCCCCACAATATACATAGCTGCCCTCTGAAATGGCTCCTCAATCACAGATAAAGACATCAAAGGAGCTTTGACCTTGTCTCCTGCCTTGCCTACTTTTTGGCACTGCTCCCAGGTCTTGCAGTACCCTGTTACATTCCTTGCAATCCCATGCCAATAAAAGTTTTGCATAATATGTCTCTTGGTATGCTTTATGCCCATATGACCTGCAAAAGGAATATCATGGGCTATGGCTAGAAGTGCCAGATGGTAGGCTCTGGGCACTGCCAAACTGCTTTATTACATCACAGTCTAGCCCTCTCTCAGGGTCCACTCTCTATACAGTAACCCTTTGTTCCAGTATACAGACTACCATTTTCCTTGAGAATCAGGTGCCTCCCTAGCTACTTCCTTCAAGTCTCATAATGTAGGGTCCGAGAGCTGAGCCTGTCTGAAGTCTATCTTTGTACTCTATGCAGGTCCCCTTCCACAGGAGGTCTGGTATCTTCTGACAGTAGTGTCTCACTGTCAGCCTGGGTACTACCATTCACCTCTGCCCTTGCAGTCACTCTGTCCAAGGGAAAATCAGTACCTACCAGCAGCTGTGGCTCAACTTCAGGATCACTGCTACAGGGTAGATCCCTCCCTGAGATAGCCACCTCACCAGCCCTGACATCAGGTGTTGGTTCTGTCTGGGTCTCCCCCAGGCTACTTGACTCATATGCCTGTCTCTAATCCTGACTGCCTGCAACTGCATGCACACAAGGAGCTGCATTATCAAAACCATTCCCTATCAAGGCATCTGCGGGAATATCCTCAAACACACCTACTTGCTAGCTTCCTTTTCCATCCTCTCAGTGAAGGTGAACCCTGAACAAAGGTATATGGAATGGGTTCCCTCTTAAAGCTCTGACTGGAGTGGACTGCCCAATCAGGTACTATTACTCTTTAACAACTGCAGGCTTCACAATGATGTTTTGTCTCTCTTAGCAGTGGCCTGTTTTCTATCCACTAATTTGTCTCTAGACAACTTACCATTGGAATACTGTTATTCCCACTTGCTGCCTCCCCCACCTTACTGGTATTCCAAAGGTACAACTTACCATTGGAATACTGTTATTCCCACTTGCTGCCTCCCCCACCTTACTGGTATTCCAAAGGTACAGCTTACCATTGGAATACTGTTATTCCCACTTGCTGCCTCCCCCACCTTACTGGTATTCCAAAGGTACAACTTACCATTGGAATACTGTTATTCCATTTGTATGCTACATGGTCCCTCTGGTTACATTTAAATAATCTAAACCTTAATCCTGGCCATGTACCTGAACTACTGGCTTCCCGTGTTACTGGTGGACTCTAATGGGGTGGTTTAGGCTGCCCACTGTGGGTTCCCTTATATCCATGTGCAGCACTGGGTATTCCCTTCTTGTGCAGTGATGCCCTGCTTAAGAAGATATCCCCTTTTCTCCACAGCTCATCCCTCACCAAAATGTCTGCCAGCCTTTCAAAAGTGGTGACCTGACACACACACTCACCCACCTATGAAAATAAGTGCTTAACTCATCAGTATAATCACATACACTTTCATCTGTCTTGCATCTATGCTCACAAAACGTTTTTTCTTTAAGCTTCAGGTGTCAACTTAAAACACTGCAATAAACATTGTTTAACTTTAAGCAATCAGTATCGAACAATTCAGAAACAGCAGTTACAACTTTATCATGGAGTAAGGGGGTCAGGAACTGAACCCAGTGCCCTTGGTCAACATTATACTGTTTGCATACTTTTTCAAATATATGAATAAAACTATCAAAATTATCACCATCTGTAAACTGCGGAAGAAATTTACTGACCTTTATTGCTTCTAGGGTTTGGTCATTCCCTTCTCCATTACATCCATGACCCCGATGAAGAGTTATCATCTCACTCTCATGTTGGTGCTGGTTTTCATTTTCATTGGCCTCCAAATGCAGCAGTGTCTCTGCTGATTCTAATTCCATATGTTTTGCCTGCTGCAGTCTCTCATTTTCTTCAGCCTCCAAATGCCACAGTCTCTCTGCTGAGTCTAATTCCAAATGTTTGGCCTCCAGTTCAAGTCTCTTTAACTCCAGACAGGATTCTATCTTTAACTCCAGACAGGATTTTAAGTCCTCTGAGGAA
Source organism: Protopterus annectens (assembly GCF_019279795.1). NCBI lineage: Eukaryota > Metazoa > Chordata > Ceratodontiformes > Protopteridae > Protopterus > Protopterus annectens. The sequence goes on from NC_056744.1 coordinate 1,185,922,362, forward strand.
AAGGTGAGCTGTCCTCTTTCTGAGGACTGCAAATCTCCATCAGCTGACTGGTTGTCTTCCTGGTTGCTGGCTCATGCTGCAGCTGCAATTAAGGCTGAAATAATTTCCTCTTTATTCAGGTTGGCATTTACCATTCCTTTGGCTTTGCACACCTTGGCCAACTGGTTCTTTGTCAGCTTGCCAGAATCCTCTGCTGACATCTTTGCCTGCTTTCCCTGACTAAAATAAACTAATAAAAAATAAATAAAACTGTTGTGAAAAATGAAACTCTGGATATTTACCTTGTGGCTGCTGAGAGTACACACACCTTCAGTGACAGCTCCCTACAGGCTACAGAAGTTCAATTAATATCCAAACCACTGCTCACCAATATGTGATGCCCTTCCTCTGGACAAGTAATCAAGGAGCCTCAGTCCTCACCACTGACACCAGTGAGGGACATCACTTGGAAAAAAATAGATACATACAGTATTTCCAGATGCAGCTCTTTGCACCAAGCACAATTCCCCTTAAGAGAATACAGGGAACACACTCCTGTCCCAGGGATGGATTTCCCTCTCTCTCACCAGGCCCCAAATAAGACCCAACACTGACCACAACTGTAGAGTCCTCAGCTGAGTGTTCGAAGCCAAGTCTTCCACCACCCTCTCTGTGAAACCAGTGTTCTGTGTCCCTGCTGCAAGTAGCGGATACACACACTCTTTGAGATTTGATTTTCACACACATGCGCACACACACACACACACACACACACACACACACACACACACACACACACACACACACACACACACACACACACACACACACACACACACACACACACACACACACACACACACACACACACACACACAAACTTATTTTCAGAAATGAGGGGAGAAATGTTTTCAGTCATAATAATTACTGTAAATTAAAATGTGACAACAGTTGTACAAATCTGATGTACAATCATAAGAATAATGATGTATAATATGAGCAGTAGGAAAAAGACAAACAAAATATGCACCGTTTATACAATGCAAATACTACAGCCATGCAATATATAAGCTTTTTTCATCTGTCTTAATTATGGTCTGATTTTGCAGCTTATCCAGGTTTATAGTCCTGTGCAGATAGTCTGTACGATATACAAAGTGATTCTTGAGTGCAAAAATAAACTGAGTGATATTTTGTTGTGGTTCATATAGGTGATGGAAGTTTATTCTGCTTAGCTGTCAGAAATGTACTTGGTACTTTCCCTCCCATCTTCCTGTTTGCCTTCAGTATAGTAAACAGCTGTTGCTGAGAATTTAAAACACTATTTTTCACAATTTCTGATCTTCGGGATTGTACAACGTTTCATAGTACAACCTCTTAGTCCTCACTACTAGTGTGCCATCTTAGTGCCATTCAAGTCCTCTCTACTAGTGTGCCATCTTAGTATCATTCATCCTATGACGAATGTTCACACTGATTGTTATGTAAAAAGCAGCATGCTGGAAAAATAATATTCCTTGTCCACAAGTAATGTGGTTAATGCTCACTACAGCAGTACTGTGATGACTAGATGAGGGAAGATTTGGCCGACTTGTTTAAGTTTTGTAAAGTGTGTCAGTTGAATGTTTGTTGGTGTCACTCATGACAACAGGATAATGCGTTATCATTCGGGCTCTGTTCTAGGCCCATTAATTTTGTCCCTGTTTACTAACCAACTCTCTACCGCCACACCCAATACCTTAGCAGTTCAATATGCAGATGACACCACCCTTATATGTGCCGCCCACTCATTACATGACCTCTATTCACTAACCTAAGAACGCTTCTCCCTTGCCAAGACCTGGTTCACCAATTCCCAACTTATCTTAAATCCAAATAAAACAGAACTTCTCATCTTTAGACCTGGAAAACCCCTCCATGTGACAACTTTTCCATAATGTCCATAGACAATACCAACATCAGCCCCACCTCCCATACCAAGCTCTTAAGAGTAGAAATTGACAATACCCTTAGATTTTATATTAATATAGCATATATAATAATATATAACATTAATATAGCACAAACTAGCAAATAAATTCACAAAAAACCTGGACTCATCTATCAAAACAAACCATATCTGACGAAACATACTAAATCTACCATAGCTAGGACATGTTTACTGTCCTCTCTCCTCTACGCTACCCCAGTACTGACTGATCTTCGCAAAACTGACTTAAACAAACTAGAATCTTGTTACAACAAAATTGCTAGATTTGCTACAGAAATCCCTTATAGGACCCACCACTGTATTGCACTCAAACAGCTAAATTGGATAGAACTTCATCACCTACTAAAACTCAACCAATTAATGCTGGCACACAAGCTATATTACTACCCAACTAAAATCCCAGCACTCTCAACACTAGTCATACCTTATTCTACAACAAGAATCCTAAAATCAACAACTCAAAACCACCTACAAGTCATCAAATACAATAATGAAGGCGGGAAATCCCTCTTTGGCTATTCCATCTCAAAAGCATGGAATAACCTACCTTGCCACCTCACCTACAATGCCTCCACCACACAATTCAATAAACTCCTCAAGGCTCACTTTATGAATATCTGGTTATGCTCCGGTAATCCCCCATGATAAACAATTTATTGATAACTTATCCTCACCCCGTAAATAATACACTCAGTACTAAATAACCCTTATGTTCATACTCGCTTGCCTAAATAGCATTAATTCATCATCAGCAACCCCATAGAAACCTCACTATTATCCAGTTTCAAACTATGTTGTTTCATATAATAAAAATCTTACATCTGTAGAGAGAGGGGCAATATTGCATCTACTTCGTAACATACAAACTGGTCTCTCTTTCTCACAGTACCCTTTCTATGTACTCCTGTACTCTACATGACTCCAATGTACTTTTAACGTTTATTTTCATTTTTTTAATTTGATTGTACAATTTGCATCATATTGTGTACTCTGACTGTCTATGTTTATTCTATGTACTATTGCATTTTATGAGATGTTATTTCATGTATTACTGCATTGCGGTGACGTTTAAGTAATATTAATGTGATTCTTATGTAAACACTAAGTATCTAACTGGAGCTTTTCTCCCCAGGCCTCCGCTGAAAATGGACCTGTGTCCAGTCGGACTTTCCTGGTAAACAAATGTAAAATAAATAAAATAAATAAAAAATAAATAGGAGAACTGCCTGAGTAAGAGAAATCACACTTATTACTTAATGTCACTGACTTTATGAGTACAGATACAACAGCAAAGCACTATTTGCTGGATTTCTTAACAATCTTCTGTACTTAATAGTTGGAAGCGCCTGTGGACTTATTTCTGGTCCTGATTTGCTACAGACTGCTGCACAAAAGTCCCCATCAGACAGCTGATCCTGACTTGCTACAGACTGCTGCACACAAGTCCTTATCAGAGAGCCTATCAGGATGTTTTAGACTCAAGACACATACTTTGCACCACACTATTTATTACTTCTGGAACAGTTTCTTGTGATATTTTTAAGTATCTCTCTCAGCACTTTGCTAGTTACTTCTTAGCTGAGAATTTCAAGAACACAGACTATATTTGACACAATCACTGTGAGACAGATTTCTTTTCAATAAATGTCTGATTTCTTCTCAGCAATGTTCGATCCACAGTAAAATCTACAAAAGACCTGTGCTACTTGCTACAGAACCACTGTCTACTTCTGTCTTTTCTGTGAAACTTTGTTGCTCTCTCTCTCTCTCTCTCTCTCTCTCCCCCCTCTCATTTTAAAGATAGCAAACATCCTTCTCTTTGATTTTAACTATATATTCTCTAGAATTGTTGCTAGAATTATACCCTTTTCTTTTTTTTCTTTAGATGAAATCACTTATTCCAGTTGAAGCAAGGATGTAGAAGCAGGCATTTATTATTTCCCTTTTGACTTATTAGTTGCTGAGTTGAAAAACTTACATCTTACAATGCAATATTTCTACATTTCAAAAAAGCAGAAGTAATTCTACATATAAATTTATTTTAATGCTCCAAACTTTCTCCATAATTATTATTTATTTATTTATTTTTTTATTTTTTGCAATTTGAACTGTCCTCTTCCCATGACCATTGAACTGTATATAGTTTGGGCTAGGGGTCGCATGCTGAAATTCCCATTGCTCTGAAAATCACTTGAATTCTATAACTGCATACTTTATATATATAGATGACTAGATCAGGTACTCCCTACCTAGAAAACAGTTTTAAGTGGATAAATCATACCAGTACTTGCAGAGTTAGATAACTTCGCTACTTCTGGAACCTCCAGGTAATCATCTACACAAAAATTAGGTTCACACAGTCACGAAAATGAAGCATGTCCTTCCCTGCTTCATGGATTTCTTGGTATCGAATAGGAAATCATTTCATCTCTTGGATTACTTCTAAGATATGCACTGCATATTGAAAGTTTATTTTGCGCTGTCATCCCTGGCCAGTATAACAAAGCACAATGTATTTTCTTTATACTGCATAATTGTGGCTTAGGTATTCTTGCCAACAGCTTTCCTTAGCTAATTAGGCATTTTTTGTCTCCTTTATCATCAAACATTGTATGCAGTTTTCCTTAAATGGAAAGTATATTTGCATTAGTTTCCCCTTCTCTTTAGGCTAGACTATCAGGGCCACATCTTGCAGGGCCAGATCGAAAATCATTCTCAACGCCAATCATCATGAGTACACTGCTGAAACTCTTTAAACTTCTTTCATATTATAGGCAATTGTGGAATTACTGATGAAGTATCTGATTTATTTTCATTTCCTTCATCAAGCAATGTTTGTTGTTGTAGTACATATAAAAGTTTTGGCATGCCTGCCACATTCATTTCTTTAACTGGTTTATGCTTGAAACTTCTGCAGTCTCAACAACATTACTTGCAGTATTGGTAGTGCCTTGTACAAACACTTTTTAAATATACCATGCCTTATTTAAAGGGCTGGATCCACCAACACAGTTTTCCTACAAATATATTAATGGAGCTTTTCACATCCGTAAAATACAGTTAGAAGCTATTTCTCTGTATGTGCATCCAGTGATACAAAACAGCTTCAGCAAGGGCTGGAACATACGCAATCATGATGCATTAAAAATGGTCTCAAACTAAATGAAAAAAAGAGCAGCACAGAAGCATTTGTCAGGAAGATCGCTCCCACCTCATATTTATAAATAGTACTCCTCCTGAGACAGATATGTTCGAAAGAAACAGACGAGCATGTGGATAAGACTCTGTCTCTCTTTTTTAATCATCATGTTTCCACCATAGTCGAGGAATCCTTCTATATGTCTGAGTTAGTTTCCTAGGGAATATTTTCAAGATCAAAGAAATCACATGTTCTTAAGACCCACCACTGAATACAGTGCCTTCTTTGATTTGCACAAATCCTTGCTTAACTGAAAAGGCCTCAAAGGTTTCTAACCCAGAAAACTAAAGGTTTTAAAAGCTTCAACTACTCTAATAGATTAGAATAACTTTTTTTATATCCAGTAGCTTACAGCTATGCACTTACTCAAAGCACTCCTTAAAATGGAGAACATCGACATTTGTGCTGTAACAGAGACCTTGTTCAAGGCAGCAGAAAGCATCCCTGCACTACCAGGCTATAACTCATTCCACACATTTCGGCCCCAGAACTGGGACTGAAGCACCAAAGGTGGTAGTGTTTCCATATTCATAAAGGATGCGCACACTTCCAGACTGGTAGCCCAACATAACCCATCAGAGATACTTCAGGTGCAGCTAACATTGGGTAAGACAGCGATTCAGGTCGTAGCTTGCTATAGGTCCCCAACCATGTCCCAAGACTCACACTCCATGTTTCTAAGCACCCCGGAGAATATTAGGGTCATATCTAACACTCTCATATGGGGCAACTTCAACTACCCCTCCATTAACTGGGAATACTACTCATGTACCAATACACTTGCCCAATGTTTCCAGGAATTCATTAATTTCAATGCCCTAGACCAGCTTATTCTTACCCCCACTAGAGGTAGCAATATCCTTAACCTGGTCATTACTAACATGGGTGACCATTGTTCTACACCAGTAGTCAACTCCTCCCTGGTTAGATCTGACCACAAACTGATCACCTTGGAAATCCACATTCCTCCCACCACCCCACCACCCCACCCCTGCAAAGGTAACCACCATGAAAAACTTCTCCAAAGCTAACTTTGGGCTCCTAAAAACAGAGGTGGCTTACTTCATGGCACTCATGCAAATGAAGAATAGTTGCATGACTGCTGAGTCATACACCTATGCACTGTAAGAACGCATACACAAATGCATGGATCTTGCCATACCCAATAGAACCAAGACGCTCTCCTCCAAAAAAAGGAAGCCAATCTGGTGGTCCCTTGCCATAAACAAACTCTACAACAAAAGTAGGAAACTGATGTGGAATAAGGTGAAGTCCCAAGACTGGAAAAACTCCCTTATCAGCCTCAATAAAAAGTTGAGATCCCTCATCAAATCCTCTAAAGCTAGCTATGAAAACAGAATTGCAGCAGATAGTAAAGACAACCACAAGGCCTTCTATAGTTATATAAAGAATCTCCACGACAATACCCAGATTTGCTCTGAGCTACTGCACAATGGTACCGCCTAAACCAAGCCAACAAATGTTGCCAATATACTGGCTGACAGATTCAGTGCCAACTTTCCCCCTCTCTTCCCCCACAAGAGCAATCACAATACCAGTAGATTGCTAGGCACCAAGTATTACTGCTGCACAGGTTAAAACAGCACTGTCCAAGGCCAAGAATACAGCTTCTATAGGGACCTGACAATATCCCTGACTGTGTTCTACATGAATTACAGAGTGAACTGGAACCTCACCTGTGTGCCCTGTTCAATCACAGCCTCACCTCAGGCTTTGTCCCTACCGAATGGTGCACTTCACAAAGGAGGAGCAACTACAGACCCTGGGAACTATCGCCCCATTAGCCTGAGTCTGATATGCAGCTATAGAATGCATCATCATGGACCTAATAAACAAGGATATAGGGAATCTCCAAACTCTAGATCCCACACAGTTTGGTTTTGTGAAGGGTAGATCATGCCTGGTCAACTTGGTCGACTTCTTTGAATTAGTCACCAGAGCTGTGGATGAAGGCAAGGTGGTTCATACAGCCTACCTTGATCTGGCCAAGACCTTTGATACCATTCCTCTCTCAGGAATCATAGAAAAACTCAGTAAGCTAGGCATCAACCCCTATATCACTAGGTGGGTTGTAAACTGGCTCACAGATAGAACCCACAGTGTGAAAATAGCTGACTCCAAGTCAGACTGCCAACCAGTCATGAGTGGAGTCCCACAGGGCTTGGTCCTGTGTCCTCTCCTGTTTAGTATCTACTTTTCTGAAGTCCAGGCCAACACGAAGGGACTCTGGCTGACAGAGTTCGCAGACCATTGCAAGTTGGGAGCTCTTATTACGTCTCCAAGCAATACTGACATCCTACAGAAAAGCCATACTGAGACTAACGACTAGTGTCAGAACCATGGCCTTAAGCTCAATGCCAAAAAACGTGTAGTCATCACATTTGGGAAAAACCCGGTACCCATGAATTACCACATCGATGGTAGTCCACTGAACACAGAAGGTGTTATAAGAGATCTGGGAACACAGGTTGACAGCAACCTCTCTTTTGACCACCACATTGCCTTTGTGGTCAGAAAGTCCTTCTATATGGCACATCTCATTACTAAGGGTTTTGCATCCAGGAAGAAAGAGGTCATTGTCTCCCTCTACTCTTCCCTCATTAGGCCAATCATCGAGTACAATGCCCCATTTGGCATGTACCTCACTAGACACCTACAACAACTGGAGAGGCTGCAAAAGTACCACACAAAGAGGATCCTAGGTCTTAAACACTTGTCCTGTATGGACAGACTCAAAAAACTCCAACTATTCTCCATCTCATATCGCCTACTTAGCGGCAATCTCTGCTTGACTTACAAAGCCATGTCTGACCCAGCTCAGTTAGAAATGCTACATGTAAGAAATCTCAATCCCTGTGCACCACACACTCCAGACACCTCAACCTTATTACCACAATCAACAGAATGTGCTGGAGGGACAGGTTCATAACCCAGAGACTGCCCATACTATGGAATAGACTTCCCATACATGTCACGCAGAGCACCTCACTGGACCTCTTCAAGAGAAATCTTGATGCGTGGATGGGAAATAGAAAATTCACCCCAGGGATCACTCCAGTGGCTCTACTCGACAGAGGCACTGGGAACTAAGGTCGGGTGGCATGATGCCAGGGTAATCCAATGGGCTAGGCTTGTAAAGGCTCCAGGGCCATTAGCCTAGTACACACCTACGAACCAATGAACAGGCTGCTATGAGGGGATCTGCGTCTCACTTTTTAAGCCATAGGAGATCAAATACTATCTGACCTCCTATTTCTTTGCAAAACCAGTGGCTCTATAAACACCCACAGTGAGGACCTAAATATACACTAACAAATAAACAAGACTCGATGGAGAGATAGGTTCCTAACTTAACATATTCCTTGCCTTTGGAATAAGTTACTACTACAGGTCAAACCACATACTACTTTGGCTACCTTTAAGACTAGTCTTGATAACTTGATGGTGTGGTCACAAATTTCTACCATGGTTATCACGTACAGCCCTGCTCAAAATATTTTAAAATAGTGGCAAGAACTTTTAATTTTGTCTTCTTAAAGGTATATATGGCTAGACATTATTGTCCCTGTGATTGATTACCTAGTATGTTCCTTTGTTTCCAGGAATCCCTTCTGGGGAATTTTGTAAAGCGTCTGAGTCATAAATAAATCGTTTACATTATTGTAGAATCATTGCACCAGTACCATTCTGACTGCCGTCCTACTTACAATGGCTGACTTCAGTTTGAAGTTGTTAAAATAAATATTCTGTCTGGTTTCACAAAAGTAATCATTCTGTTGACCCATTCAGTAGGGTCAGTCTAGTTGTTTTTTGTAAACACACGTTTATAGAATATAAGATTAAGAGTAAGACCATAATAACATGAAACCATGATATAATATTATAGTATAAATCATTATACTAATAATAAATAAAAACAGGAAAAACAAAACCGAATAAGACTAGGAAGAAATAAACTTATACTACTGAAAACTTCCGAACTGTTGAAAACAAAAACAGAAATCCAAAACACTAATGATGAGGAAGCCTTCCCCCAGGATACAATATAATAAGAAATGATAGAGCACACAAAAAAGTTTGAGGGGTTGCAATTCTTTTTAAAAACACACTAAATATCACCAGATACTCACTGTGTCACTGTAGCAATCACAACACATTGATATCTGTTACCCGTCTACACCTGAACAAGATCAAAACTATTGCAATGCTGCCATATATATTCCCCCAGGCAACAGCATTCCCATTCTGAAAGACATCCTTCAATGGTTTTCCACTAATGTAAATAAAGAAGCTATTATACTTGGGCATGTGAATATGGACTATTTTCTTGTAAACAGTGATTCCCCTACTATCTCAATTAACCTAGTCACTTTCATTCAAGTAATCACCTCACCCACTGGAACTGACAAAAGCAGCCACAGGCACTCACTACTAGATCCTTACCACCTCACCTTCAAACCAAAACACCTTTGGCTGTCTTCCAGAAAAAAACAGTGACCATCTCCCGATGTTTATCACAAGACAAACTAATCACATCCCCAAACATACAGCATTAACACAAGTACATAGACTCCCTGTTTTAAGAAAGACACCTTTATAAACTACTTCTCCCAATACAACTGGATTACTTTAAAAATCCTAAAACTAGAAGATGCTATTAACCATTTCAGTAACACATTCCTTAATATATTTAATGACGTAGCTCCCATAAGAACAAAAAGAGCCAAAAGCAACCTTGCTCCATGACTCAACAAAGAATCTAAACAGATCATGCTAAATAGAGACAAAGCTTGGAAGGTATGGAATAAAGATAGAACAAAACAAAACTGGCAAATTTTCAGACAACTTAGAAATCAATGTAAATAGCAGGTCAAACAAGACAAAATTGCATTTGTTTACTCACTTCAAGGCAAACATCACCACAATTCCAAGCAATTCTGGACAGCCAAAAAATCTTACTATACCTTGGTCAAACCACCACCCACCATATCTCCTACTACAAACAATGACGCAGACTCCATAACCACCCAATTCAGCAGACACTTCATTCAATCTGTCCTCTCTCTACTAGAATCTAATCCACCCTCCCATCTCTCTATCACCACCAACAATACTCACAATACCCCTCTCTTTTCCATCCACCAAATACATTCCTAACCTATCAAAAATTACCTTCAAAAACAGAAAACCACCGCACCAACTGCTAACAAACTCCCACATGAATACCTTAAGTTAGATAAAGCAAAAACTAAAGGCAAAAGAGGATAAGGCCATGCTCTAACAAACTGAAAAGTCTATAAAAACAGAGAGTAAGCTCCAAGTTTCAGGTGCAGCACACAACACACATTATTAGAAAAAAAATGAAAAAATGTGAGTACATATGTGTTCAGCTAAAGAAGACTTCATCACATGTCTGAAACTTGGACCTTACTCTCTATTTCTTTTTATGGACGTTAAGTTAGATGCCTAAGTCTTGGCACATCCAATCTCAATACACGTAAATAGATCTATTACAGAAAACTATGTACTCACTATCTGGAGAAAATCACATATTATACCACTTCAGATAGGTGGATCAGCCCCAGACCACTCCAACTATTGCTCCATTGCAATTCTATCCTCCTGTCCGAAATCTTAGAAAGATGTATATACTTCCAACTCCTAACCCATCTTATAAACAGCAAACTAAACTCTCCCATACAACATTGCTTTCAACCACACCACAGCACAATAGCTAAGATAACAAAGTGGTCAAGTCAATTTTTTAAATGCAGACTCAGTCAGTAGGCACCAGGACAGATCACTTGTGGTGATGCTCTTTATGACTTGAACCTTTTTGTGTAACAAATTAAAATTAAGTAGAAAGAAATGCACACAATTAAATTGTAATGCTTGTTTATTTATTTCTTTTTAACAGCAAGAAACTATTCAAAAAACAAACAGAAACAGCACCCAACAACAAACAAATACAATTATACCATTGTGAAAAATTATGGCAATGACATAAGATAAAAAAGTAAAAAAAACACAACTTTTCAAAAATGTATGGTTAGACCAGGTGATTATATGTGTATAGAAATAATTAACATTATTTATCAAAACATTTAGAGGTTGAAATGCCTGTCACAGTGCAGCAAAGTTTACTTACATAGCAGTGTAGATCCCGCCTAATATTACTGCATACTTTTTAGAGTACCCAAAAATAAGTTCTGAAATTATCACGTGTATATACAACAGCCATTTACCCTCTACAGACAATGTATTGTCCAGAGTCAGCATACTGGCGAGCAGCCAAAAGGACCAATCTGTTATGCACAGCTACATTTTGCATATAAATAGATGCAATTGCTGAGCACCTTTGCCATTATGAAATGTCTGTGCCACAGGAGATAGAACAAGCAAAGCACAAAAGTAGCTAGAACTCTATAAAGTCAATTATAATTACATACCTCCCAGTCTAAAACTCAGAAGGGGGTTCAGCCCTAGTCTTCGCAAGTAGCCAGAGATCCTATACTACAAGCAGCAGTATAGCTCTTTGCTGAATGATACTAGGTTGCCTTGGGGTGTTTAAATGTGCCACCCCTTTAAACCAAGCAACTGATCTGTAGAAATAATAAAGGGATGATACAGAGTTGTTACAGCTAACATTCAAAGCACAAATATTCAGGTTTGTATAAACAAATCCAAGATGGACGACTTACAATAACTGAAGGAAACAGCTTCATAAGGTACAAGAGGAGATAAACCAGCTCACACTAATTTCAGAAATGATTCTCTCAGTAATCTGCCTGTTGTCTGATAATTTTTAATACCACACACATTACTAACTTTGAACTAATGAAGTGATAACTGACCCAATGCATGGTCTAGCTTGATTCTTTATTTCAGTAATGTAAGCATCAATAGATTTAATAGGTGCCTTCTCATTCTTGAAGAAGAAATGATGTAAAAATGGAAGATTATTTATTTTTCTCTTTTCATCTTAAAGCTCAAATGTATTGTAAACTTTCATGGATTCTTCCCATGAGAAATGTAGAAAAACTAGCATATTTTACTTTTTCTTCTTGGATGTTCTGATCACAGACAGAAATAAAATGAAAGCTTTCCTGGTAGATGCAGCTGGGCCAGTTTTCAAAAAAAAAAAAAACAAATTACTTATTTTCAGTTGCTTCTTAAATCATATAACATCTGTTAATCATGACAGCCTGTATGAAGAGAATGACATCAGCTGCATGTGGACAGTTTTTTAATCATGTATTTCAGACAGCATAACAGTTATAGAACACCAGATTGCTGGACATAATCAGCCCTAACCTAGGCTAGAAGCAACAAGCTTCTCCTAACTTTATACATATGTTAAACATCGCACTGTTATAAACCCATATTTTTTATTGGTAAAATGACTGCTTAGACGGCATTTTAATTGTGTAGAGAAGCCACCAGTTGCCTTTGGCAATTTTGTGTATTTTTTTACAAAGTTCTAAATTTATCTTGACTTGTACAGACATGTTACATACCAACAAAAGATAGACTTACAAGTCTGTTGATTTCTTACAGCTTGCACCAAACAGGTGTTCTGTTCCCCCATCTACTCTTCCACCTATAAATTCCATTTTCTTTTTAATTCGTTCCTGTCTTTTGTTTTCATTATCCATTCTGCAACTCATTCCACTTATGTGGAATGTCTTTTGTGAAGAACTGACTCCTCTTGTACGATTAAACATCTTGCAGTACAAACATCGTTTATATCCCCTCATACTCTCTAAGTCCACCTTTTCCTTGTGTCCTTTTGTTAATCTGACTACTTGTAGAATATCCTTTTTCTTATTTTGTTTAGTTTGTATATCCCTAATTTCTTTAAACCTTCCTTAACATTCAATACTTCCTTTCGTTTGTATTGGTTTTCTTGCCTTTTTTTGTAAATTCTCTATCATTTTTAACACTGTTTCCAACTATAATCCTTTCTTCAGTATTTCACAGAGTACTTTAGACCTTGTCTCACCAATACAGGGTAAGGGAGAATAACAGAAAATAACTTTTTCACCTCCTGAGTACAACTCTCAATGCACACAATATATCCTAGCATTCTAGTAGCCCTCAGCTAGGGAAAGTTTGTTCCAGCATTGATCAGTATCCCAGAGTCATTGTTTTCATGATAACTTTCCATATTCTATTCTTCATAGCCAGTACATCATTCCTTGGTGTTGGTATTTACCAAATCTAACATATTATATTCACTGCATTTAAGCCCTGGCTGTATTTCAATGCCCATTCTGCTATGTTTTGGATATTTATACAACTCCTTCCTGATACAATATCCCAGTTACCAAATCAAAGAATGGTATCAGATTTGTCTATCATGACTTTCCTGTTGCAATCCAAGGTACCATGGCTCATATGCCCCAGTATTTTCTAGTTATTTAATTCTTTCATTCAACAGTGATTGCTGAATTCTTGGTGTATCTTAAATCCAGATGAGAGATCAGTAGATTCCTGCCTTGTGACAAAGAATGTCTTTTTTTTATTTCTTCAGAAATGGTGCACGTCCTCATTACTTTCTCAAAATATGTTAGTTATTGGTATTCTCAGTCTTCTTCTCAGTTCTGGTATGAATTCCATCAGGCCATATTAGCTTGTACATGTTTAGAATTTGGAATTTTCCAGACTTTTCTCTCTGATCAAGTTTTGGGCACTTTTGTCTGGATTTAAAAAAGTCTCTTTATCTTTCTTTGAGTACTGAGCAGAATTGTTAATTTAGCAAGACTGGGTTTTCACTATTATATCTTCTCATACCCCAATGCCTCTGATAACTATATTACTTCTTATTGTGCCTTTTATTTTTTGAGAACATGTCAAAAACTGTAGCCTCCTTTTCACCAAATTAGCTACCTCTTCTTCATTTTCCGTTTTTGCTTGTCTGATTATATTTCCTTGTTCCCTCTGCATTAATTTGTATTGCACTTTGTCTTCCACTTCCTGTGTTTCCTTAAGTTTCCGAAACGACATGCATTTTCAATAACCTCTTGACTTGGTACTTTTGTTTCTCACAAAAGATTGCTGCTTCCACAATTTGATCTTGTTGTTCTTCCACAGCTATAGGTTATTTGAGGTGCTGTCCCTGTTTATCTAAATTTTTATAATTGAAATCCAGAACTCTCACTTTGACTGACTTAACCAGTACTAGCTAAACAAGCACTATGGAAATCCACATCCATATAATAATGCATTCTTATTGCATGCTAAGTAGAGACAAAAACGTGTCAATATAAAGTTGTGCTTTTATTCTTTGACCACCAAAACATGAGCAACATTAAACATATCATGCAGGGATAAGGATTCTTCAAGACAAAAGGCAAATGTAAACTGAAAAAAATCTGAACCTGGCACCTTATGGGAGCAAAATAAAAAAGAAATGTAAGTCTTCAATGTAACCTTTATGGATATTTCTTAGGCTCAGACCGGACTCCACGTAGCTACTATTATAACTTTGTAGTCAAGCTTCTCATTTACATTCAACCTTCAGAGTCCAATGTCTCCTTTCTTGACACACCGACTTCTTCTTACGCATTCCTCACATGTATCATTACTGACATGTCTGTTTTCTTCTGCTGTTACATACCTGGCACACACACCACTTAATTCTGGCCAATAACAATCTAACAGTAGACACAACCATGCTTACTTATTTTTTTTCAGAGGGTATTCCTATCATTTTAAAATCATGAGCTGTTTAATTGATCATGTTATGACTGTTTTGAGCAAATACGTTCAATCAGTGGTATAGCTAATAAAGCTACACCCTGTAATGCAGTACCAGAACGGTTTCAGTGTTGACTATAGTGCAAAGCCTGTCATTAACCTCTTCCTACCCACCAGTGTTTTGGGGATTATGCTACTATATCCCTATTGAAATAGGATTTGTATGTATACAGTTGACTTTCATGCATTCTAAGGCTTGAATCAATTTGCTGACAAACGGTCACAAAAAATGGTCACATTTTTACACAGCTTCCTCTGAATGCACCACTGAAACCATTCTACCTTCCCTACTATCATAGTATACTAGGCTATATATTAAGAAGGTCCTTGAGAGACTAATATAAAAGCAGGAGGCCTGATATTCAGCTCATCTGTACTGTATATAGGGGCATTCCTTCCTTTAAATATTAGCAGTATCATCACTTTCATTTTTTTAATAAAGAGCTTTTCAGTCAACTGAAATTATCAACAAAATGTACTCAAAAAAGAACTGCAAGGCTTTGAATAATTAAACAAGACTATGCTGTATACCTAAACACGGCATCTGTGTCCGCAGAATGTCACATGAATTATTTCTTCCCCAACAGGCAGTACTTGTATAAATAATCAAATAATCAGGTGTAAATACTTACTAAAGATCTTTCAATATTTCCTGGTTTCTTGATATCCTGTCTTTGTGACAAATGGTATCTTTAGCCAAATACAGAGAACAGGCTTGAAAGAGGAGAAATTAGCTTACCCCAGGTTCTGCTACCTCAGAGTGGATTATTTTAAGTAATGTAATATGAGGTGATGCCCTTTGCAAGGGAATGTGAGAAGGCTTTCTCACAGAAAACATTTTGCTTCTTTCCATCCTGTTCACCAAATTAATTAATTAATGCATGTTTGATTCTCAGCTGGAGCGCCTTCTGTGTGGAGTCTGCATGTCCTCCCCACGGTCGAGTGGCGTTCGAAAGACATGCATGAATGGGCGTGCCTTCATTGAAGGTTGGGCATTGGGCTGGCACCTCAGCACCGTAAAAATCTATTGCCAATCATTAGCGGACCGGAGTTCTGCTGTGGTGACCTCTAACCGGGAAAAGCTGAAAGAAGAAGAATAACAACAACATAGGCATATTTCTATTAAATGGGTATATGACCCTCTTTTAATTTGTATATAAAACTGCATATAGTTTTTGTCTCATGGTTGTACAGTCATCTTATCACTTCAGTATTCTCTGTTAACATTTACACCCATGCCTACGTAGTTGTATACAGAAAGGACATTGTGGCTTCTGCTAAAATGGAAGTATTTTCACTGGACAAATTTCAGCACAGTGTATTGAAAATAATGTTTTTTTTTCTGAATTTGCCAAAGAAAAATGGAAAGGCAAACAGATTTTTTAACTAATGGCAACCCTAGATTAATAAGAATGTGCATGGGTAATCAACTCCCCTGCCAACACACACACACACACACACACACACACACACACACACACACACACACACACACACGCACACACACACACACACCATGCACACCATGCACACCATGCACACACGCACACACACACACGCACACACACACGCACACCCACACACTCACATATACACACACACACAAACACACACACGCAAACACGCACACACGCAGACAGGCACACATGCACACATATGCACACACACCACACACGCACAGACACACACACATACGCACACACACCACACATGCACACACGCACACACACGCACGCATACACACACACACACACACACACACACACACACACACACACACACACACACACACACACACACACACACACACACACACACACACACACACACACACACACACACGCACACACACACACACACACACACTGAATATGAGTGGTCTGCCATTGGTGTGAAACAGTAATTTTGACAAAACTCTGCTCCTGATCATCAGTTTGCAGTTTTGCACATCTGGGTTTGAGTGGACACTGTTTTTGTAGATGGCATTCAGTAACGACTTTGCTACTCTTTTCATTTTCACTGAAGTTCTTATGTAAATAACCTCTTCCCATACTGACCAACCTAGTTATCAAGTAGTATATTAATAACGCTGAGCAAAAGTCCTTGCCTAGCACCACTGCTCTGTGGCAGGCATCCAGTCTTTTCAGACAATCTTAATCTGGTTTCCTAGCAGTTTGTTTTTCTTGGTGAGAATGAAGTTTATTATTCTGCAAGACTCAGGAGGGCTAATAGGTGAAGTAAGATAAGGAAGATTCACAGAATAAACATTTATCCTCTGGAACCCATTTTATTTTCAGTACTCTGCCCAATAAGCTATTGCAGGGAATGTGCAGACATATGGATCTTGTCTCATCTCACATTTTCGGACTATAATCCCTTCCATTTAGTTGCTGTCATGGGCCTCAGTTTGTGATAATCAGAAGGAAAAGAGTTTGCCACCTCTCTGTGGAATGACAACAGTCTCTATGGCTTGCAGTGTTTTCTTAGCTGAGTTAATGCTATATATGACTCATTGTTGTGGTTTATGTGGTAGAAGGTAAGATAAATGGCCCGAGTTATCTGTGCCAGCAGATCTGCTACCTCATTGGTTTTAAAGGTGCTGCTCTCAGTTCCTTTATGTTTGTTTGCAAGCCAGTCCATTCATGCAAGCAGTCATTTGCTTCTTTGCTTAGTTTTTGCCATCTGAGAAGGCCCAGAAGACAGAAACTCTACTTTTAGGTATGAGCCAGCAACTTCAGTCTAGTTAAGGGATTTGCTGTCTAAGCAGAAGTTGTGGGAATAAAACCTAGGTTTGAAAGATGCAGTTCATTCAGAGCTAATTAACTTCTAGGCTATACTGCCAGCCAAAATAAACTTCAGATTCACAGTTGCAGCAACTTTTAAAACTAAAACAATCCATACTGCTGTCCCTGTTTTCTTTTACTTGTAATGCCAGACAACTGTTTGGCAAAACTCTGAAACAGCTGTGTCTGCTGTTGTGCTTGTCCCATTTCTGCCAACATAAAGTAAAATATTATACAGCTTGATTAATGATTGCCTCTGCACAAAAAGTGAAACAGCTAAAGTAATCAATGTAAGACAAACTATGTTTAAACTACTCATCTTTAATTGTTAGCCTTTTGTGCATTTCTTGCAAAAAGGAAGATAGCATAAACCATTTTAAACGAAGAAGTTGTTGTTATAGTGAGCAGTTAAATGAAAATATGGGCATACTATTTTGTTAAAACAAATATTGTGTTTAAAGTGAAGGGAAAGGACAGAAGGAAAAGGGAATATGGGTGGAAGCTGGTGAGGGGGGAGACTTAAGGCTCACTTATGTTGGAACCATGGAAACTTTGCCAAAGACTATACCTGAATATAAATAAGCAGAGTTTTTTTTTAAGTTTAATTTATTAACTGGTTAAGTGAATTCATACAGTAAGGATCATTTTCAGCCAGAATCCTGTCCACAAGAGCAAAGATAAATGCAATGTATATGTACATTTTATAGTAGCTAAGAAACCTACATAGAAATAAGAGTGTCTAGGAAATATGCATCTGGTCAAAAGAGAGACATGTAAAGTTAATACTGCCAGTAACCAGAGGCCAGAGCAGAATCCTTGACCTGAGTTACAAGGATGCCTAAGACAAACTGATGAAGAGATAAGCAAGTGTAAGAAAGAAATAGCTTCAAGACAGCTGAAAGCAACATTTGGCCTGACTAGAGGGTCATCAGATGGCTATTAAAATTAAAGACCATTTGAGATCAGAGTAGAATAGTAAAAAGGCTATTTCCATCCCCCTCATACTAATGACATCCTTTAGTACACTAGGGAAGCTGCAGCTGACTGTTCTCAGGTTCAGTATGGTAAACCTGAAGAAACTGCACCCTCAACATGCTAACAAAGTAAAACATATGCTCTATATTGCCTGTTTCAATTTTTATAAGCATACACCTCAGCAGCAAGCCTTGAATGACCACTTCAGATCTCACCCATTGCCATCATCTTCTGCCTGTCTGGTGTAGTTCCACTGATTATGTTTAAAAAAAAATAAAAAACAAGCGAGATTATCACAATGATTAAGTAGCAGCTGACTTATGCATAGTGTTAATTTGCATTAAGCTCTCTAAAACTCTCTTGAGGTTGGACCTTTTCCCAGTCACTGAGGCTGCTACCTCTTAGTATAATTCGGCGATGACATTGAAGTTATGTCTCATATGCAAAGCCATGGAACATACTGTAATGGGCCTCAGTAATTCCAATAACTAACATCTTGTCATACCTGACCTCCAGCACTTTGGCTTCGTCTAGGGAACATCTTGTCTGATAAATCTAGTAAACTTTTTCAAGAGGGTGAAACAAGCAGTGGACAGTGGGCATGCTGTCCATACAGCATACCTTGACCTTGTCAAGACATTTGATACTAGATTGGGTGGCTGTGATGGTGCAGCGGTTAGCATTGTTGCCTCACAGTAAGAGGTTTTCTGGTTAGATTCAAGGATGGGGTGCTTTCTGTGTGGAGTCTGCATGATCTCCTTGCCATCATGTGGGTTTCCTCCGGGTGCTCCAGTTTCCTCCCACATTCCAAAGACATGCAGTAGGTGGATTGGACACTCTAAACTGGCCATAGGTGTGAGTGTGTGTGTGAGTGAGTGATACAAATGAACTACTGCAGCAAGGCTAGCCACCCAGTGGTGTAAACCTTGGCTTGAGATGATAGTCACTGCTAAAGTGACACCTCGACCCCATGTGCAAAATGGGAAAAAGGGGTTGAGAATGTATGAATGGATATCATGTCAACATAATAAACAAGCAAACTAAATGCACTTCAAAGTGATCCATATGTTCTTATATGGATTGAAATTGGCTGAAGGACAGAACCCACACAGGTACTCCAGCATGAACTTACATTTTTAGTAACTTGTGTACTAAAAACAGACTCAAAGTAAACTACAAAAAGTGCAATATTTTCTCATTTCATAAGCAATCTCTCCCTGTAGTTGATAGTATAGACGCCACCCCACTTCAAAATTAGAATGCAGTGATAGCTTTGGGACATGGGTGAATTGTAGCCTCTTATTTGACCATCATATTGGAATGGTGGATAAAGTCCTTTAATCTTGTGCATCTAATTGCATAAGGTATACCTTCAAGATCAAAATAATTCCTTATCCTGAGCTACTAGGAAACTCAAGCCTCTATCCCTGTATTCTGTACCCTATAGACTCCTTAGGGGTGATATATGCCTCACTTGTTGGGCCATAAGGGATCCAGTAGTACAAGACCTCTTATACATAATGAAACAGTCCTACAAATTCTTGGACCAGATGCCTAAATCTGCTTAAACAAATGAGATTTGTTGTGTAGCACCCAACACGTCTCTGCAGCAACCTTCTTATCCAAATCAAGCAGGGCAATTTGCTATCTTTCTTCAAAAGACAGCTAAATAACTGGATGGACATTCATAAATTCACCTTTGGTATGACTAGTGCATCATTCCTTGAACTGCATAAGGCCTATAGTGTGCACTGGCAAGGTGTTAGTGGCCTCCTGGTTCAGTTGCCTTTTATTTTCTATGATTTCATAATTTTAAGAGAATTATTTTCTATTTAGTGACCTGATTTTAATTTTAATTTTCTATGATTCCATGATTTTAAGAGAATTATTTTCTATCTATAGACCTGATTTTAATTTTAATTTTCTATGATTCCATGATTTTAAGAGAATTCTTTTCTATCTAGCGACCTGATTTTAGGAGAATTCTTTTCTATCTAACGACTGTGGAAATTAGTGCTGGATATAATTCAAACAGCTTCCAGTATGTTTAACCTGAAGCTTTTTTAACAAGTAATCAAGGTCAACCCAGGTCAGCTATATATCATGACTCAAACAACATCTGACCTAGTCTGGCCTCAGGTATGATTATGTGACTGAGATGGAATTCAAGGAGTATGTGGACTGTTCAGGAACAGTTAGGAAGGGACCTTGAGAAAGATCTATACTGTGTATGAATAGTTTTCTTGTACTCAGTGTTCACATTCACAAGTTGAAAAACATGATGTGATACTCAGCAAGGAAACAGTGCAAAATTCTGACATCTGTGGCAATAGAGGAAATGTGGAAGAAAAGTTTTGATGGCTCTAGTGCTGCACAAAGCCTGGCAATTTATATGACAAAAATATTAACAGACAATGAAAACTACTCAGAAGAGGACATTGTTTGTTCAATCTGTGGAATCCACAGCAGCCATAGCAGATGTTTTATTCATATCCACTGGGATTGTAGCCATATAAGTTCAACCCAGAATACAGATATGGGTAAAGATGTGATCAAATGACAAAGACTTAAAAAAACTTTTATGTATTCTCCCATTCCAAAGACCACTTCAGTCCAAGCATTTGCCTTATTCCTGAAAAACTGCAGCTAGGAAGCATCTTTATGATTCAGTAACCAGTCAGGTTTATGCTACCTACCATCATTGAAATCATAACCTAGGATCCTTTAAAATAGAAACATTATGTTCCACTATTCTAGCTTACAGCTATTTATACACACACACACACACACACACACACACACACACACACACACACACACACACACACACACACACATACACATGCACACACGCACATGCACACACACACACACACACACACACATACACACACACACACACACACACACACACACATACACACACAGCACCCCATTTTCTGTTTTATCAGTAATACTATTACCAGCTAAACCACTCTAGCACACCTAGTACACAATTGCTGTTCATAATTGACAGCTATGGCTAAAACAAATTCTGTCTGAAAGGCAGAAGACAGCTGTTAGTAAATTATTATGTTTAGCAATTACCCCTATACACATTAATAAATCCTCACCCTCCAATTGTGCAAAAGAATAATAAAGTTATTTCCTTGAAGTAACTAAATATGGGTCATGCATGTAAAATGATGTAAATCTACTGATAGAACCCACACTGTAAAAGTAGCCAACTCCAAATCCAGTTCCAGACAAGTGACAAGTGGAGTACCTCAGGGTTCAGTCCTGGGACCGCTCTTGTTTGGCATCTACTTCTCTGAAGTACAGGCCAACACTAAGGGACTCTGGATAACAAAGTTCACAGATAACTGCAAACTGGGAGCCTTTATTGAATCCCCAAATGATGTGGATACTCTACAAAAGGGCCTTACAGAAACAGATGCTTGGTGCCAAGAGCCATGGACTCAAGCTCAATGCCAAGAAATGTATAGTTATCCCCTTTGGGAAAAAACATGTATCCGCGAATTACCATATAGGTGGCAGTACACTAAACACCGAAAGTGTGATAAGAGACTTAGGGACACAGGTGGACAGTGGTCTCACCTTCGATAACCACATCGCCACAACAGTCAGGAAATCCTTCTATGTGGCGCACCTCATCACTAAGGGCTTTTCATCCAAAAAAAGGAGGTCATTGTCCCACTGTACTCATCCCTCATTAGACCCATTATAGAATACAATGCCCCGTTTGGTATGTACCTCTCAAGACATATGCAACAACGGGAAAGGCGCAGAAATACCTCACTAAAAGAATCACAGGCCTAAAGCAGATGCCCTACACTGATCACCTTAAAAAACTCCAGCTATACTCTGTCACATATCATGTCTACTCAGAGGCGATCTCTGCTTAACATACAAGGCCATGTCAAACCCAGAGCTGTTGGACATGCTACACTTAAAGAAATCCCAATCCCTCAGAGCCACACGCTCCAGGGATCTAAACCTTGTCATCACAATAAACAAAACATGCTAGAGGGATAGGTTCCTGACCCAGAGACTCCCCAGACTCTGGAATAGATTGCCCATTCATGTCAAGCAGAGTGCCTCTTTGGCCCTTTTCAAAAGGAACCTTGACGATTGGATGGGAGAAAGGAAATTCACCACGGGGATCACATCAGTCGCCCTGCTAGACAGGGGTCCAGGGAAATAAATAGTGTGGGAAGAAATAGCCAGGGAATTGTTATGGCTAGGCTTGCATAGGCCCTAGGGATGATAGCCTAGTATCAGCCTATGAACCTATGAACCAAACAGGCACAATGTTGTGCAATGCATATAAAAATAAAGGCTTTCAACAGACAGGTGGTATAAAGAAAACTCAATTAACTGAACTAGACCTATACCTGTTTTAGCTGAAGATTAACTTTTGCCTATCTAACATTGTTTACTAAATCCAAATAATAGTTCCAGGAACATCACAGGCAATAGTTCTTCCCACATGAGTTCTGTCCAGCAGTGTAGCAGCTTTGCACACCCTCAAAAAAATCAAACATATACTATTCATATCCCTACCTTTTAACAGAGTTCAAAGAAAGTCTGTTTCCTGTTGTTTGCAGTACTTAAAAGTAAACCTTCCTGTGCAGCATTGCCACTGACTGGGGAAAAAAACTATTTCCATTTATGGTATCTTAAAAGGCAAACTTTGTAAGACTGTGCCTGGAATCAGTTCACTTCAAAATATATCTTGGTAAAAAAGAAATGTATTATTCTCATGCAATTTCCTTTTTTACAGTTTACAAGTTTTCTGCATGTTTACTAAAAATGCAAGTTTAACACAGCTTCTTTCACATTTAACTTTGCTTATATTTTTTTTAATTCAGTGTTGCTTAGTTCACTGTGCCTACATTTCTCTTCTGAAGAAATAGTTGCATTTTCCTTAGTTATTTAAAGCATTTTCACGTTTCCCCTTCTTAGACCTCAAACAAGTTTTGCTGATAAGAAACATAGCATGGATAAAAAAACATATCATTAGTCACTCTAACTTGTTGTCTTTCTAGAAAAGCCATATCTATTTACATTATTAGCACCTCTCCTACAAAGGATGGTCATGTTATAGGCCTGCAGTCTTAAATTTCAGCTGAATAGCTAACCATTTTCCCCCCACTGGCTCAGTGTGACCACTTTAAAGGAGTTTAAACTACAACCACTGTCATCTTTCTGCAATATAGTGAGGGTTGAAGGTTTTGGAGGATGCAAACTATTCCCAAGCATTTTTTCAAATTTTGCATATGATTCTCTCCTTGTTGAAGTGCACAGGAGTTCCTCTTTCTAAAATTAGATCCAGCTAAGTACAATACCCAATCTGTGATTTGAACAATATTTCCACAGGATGCAGTCTTGGCTATAATAAAGTCAGGCTAGTACAGTTGGTGCATTCATGTCCTCCACTGTCCAGATACATTTGTCTGGCCTATTTTCTTTCTTTTTCTTTTTTTTTTTTGTAAGGTGCATGACAGGAGTAGCTATGATACATTAGACAGGGGGAAATGTTCTATAATACCCTGCCACACTGAGACATGCCTTTACCTGTTTTTGGTAACAGTATAGGCCATGCTTGGACAACTTCCACTTTGGCACACTCTGGTTGAAGTTTGCCACCATCTACCTGATGATTAAAATAAATTTCTACTGCCAATTGTATTTGACATTTGTTTTCCTTACTAATTAGCCTGATGTTTTTAATCTGCTCACTATTCCTCTGATATGTCACAAGTAGTCCTGCCATGACTGACTAAAGATGGCTATGATGTTAAACTGGAACACTGTCTCCAGCTCTGCACTAGGATATAGTCTAGTAATCTTTGTATAATTGCTGGGGCATTTTGGTGGTCTTACAACCCAAATGAAGTAGCAAATTCCAATACCTTCTTTGCTGCAGGTGTCAAGGTTACTTGCAAGTAACCCTTAGCAAGGCCAATAGTGGTTAATACTTAGGTTTAGAGGTTCATATGTGTTCACTAGGCTAGCAACCACAAGGGTCTTTTTAAGCATAGACATGCATTCCAAATCTTTGACAAATTCTAGTAACCTTGTGAAGAAAATAAAAACATTGTCATCTGTGTTAGCATGTCTGGCAGGAAATTTGTGTATATTCTGGATTAACTTGTATTGAATGCCAGCATGTCTAATTGAGAAAATATAAATTCTTAGATGTTAGGAACCAAACACAAATGAAGAAAAACTAATAAAAAAAAGAGCAGTACAGTGCACAGGTAGACTCCAAGAAACACAATTTATTTAGTGCTTTCGTCAGTTGTTGACCAAAGACTTCTTCAGAATAAAATGCACTCCACACAATTCAATTTAAATACAAAAGCATTAAATCATGTGACTTACTTAATAAAATAATTGATTAATTGTTGAAAACCTATTGAATAGGCTGCAGCTCAAAAAAGAAGGGACAGCTAGCTTTACTAAAATTAACCTGAATGTCCATATTTAAAACACTCTAATGCAGTAGAAACCAAAGTAAGAAGAAAATATATTGTTGATTAATGTGCATCTCTAATCCATTAAAACCCACCAAAGCACATGAAGTTATAATTTAAAAATAAATTACCTGTAACTAAACACTTTCCAAAAGGTATACATAACTGTGTCTTACCCTGTAATCCTCTTTACATATGAAATTCTGCTTTCAATTTTAGATAACTAGCAATAGAGACCATGTCGTTTAGCCGTGGGGGATGAGTGGCATTGCATTTAAGCTGCCACATTAATTCCCTATATTCAAGATATACTTCTAAGGAGCCCCCCTCTCCCCTCGTTACAAACTTGTTCCAGGACACTAAATTTAAAGTGATGGTCAGGAAACTCCACAATGTGCTTGTAAATTGCGATTTTAACATTTTTTTTTCTTATGCCATATAAATGTTGATAAACACATTTATTAAAACTATTAATAGTTTTCCCTATATAAAATTGTTGGCACTGTTGACATATAGCTATATAGATCACACATTTACTAGCACAATGGAGTTTGTGTCTCAAGAATGCCCTGCCATACCCTTTAATATAGATAAACTCATTCTTTAAAATATAAGGGCATTGCATACAATGGCCACATTTCCTCACCATACCTTTTTTCCTATTAGGGGTGTTCGCTTCAAGAAGATGTTTGAAAGACATATCCCTTTTGTACACAATCAATGGCTTATCTACTAGTTTACTTTTGTACTGTTGGTCAGTGTCAACAGAACCCAATTATGGTTAATGATCTCCTTTATTCTCCCATATACTGTATTGAATGTTAAAACCATGGCACTCTGATAGGGTTTTTCTATATTACCCTCAATGGCTCCCTCGCCTCTACTTCCACTTTCATTGACTATCTTCCCTAATAATGGGAAGAAGTGCCCTTCAGATTTCTTCTTAATAACTTTATAAAGTATGGGATCTGTAAACTGTGTTGGATAACCTTGGTTTTGTAACATATCTTTTAATGTGTTGATTTCTTCCAAAAACAGTTGGTTATCACTGACCATCCTTGCTAGCCTAACTCCTTGTCCCTTGACCAAGGATCTCTTTTGGTGTGCTGGGTGCCCACTATTAAAGTGTAAGAGTGTGTTTGAGTAGGTCGGCTTCCTGTATAATGTAGAGGTAAACTTATGTTTTACTTTGTCCTTACTAATAGTAATATCTAGGAAATGAATCTTGTCATCCTTTGTTTCCATTGTCAGTTGTAAAAAATGTGTACTTGAATGCAAAAATCAAAAAATTCTTCTGGTGCTTCATGTGTGCCTTCCCATAGAATGAGTATATCATCTAAATAGTGCCCATAGAACAATGGAATCATAGATAGACTCACTAAACTAGGCATAAACCCCTATGTCATAAGATGGGTTGCCAACTGGCTCACTGATAGAACCCACACTGTGAAAGTAGTGGACTCCAAATCTGACTAGTGACCAGTTACAAGTGGTGTCCCACAGGGATCTGTCCTAGGTTCTCTCCTGTTTGACATCTACTTCTCTGAGCCAACATAAAAGGACTCTGGCTGACCAAGTTCGCAGATGATTGCAAACTGGGAGCCATTATTGATTCTCCATCTGATGTAGACATTCTACAAAAAGGCCACACTGACACCAGTGACTGGTGCCAGAACCATGGCATTAAGCTCAATGCCAAAAAGTGCATTATCATTCCCTTTGGCAAAAATTCGGTGCCCATGAACTACCATATAGGTGGTAGTCCACTAAACACCAGAGGTGTGATAAGAGACCTGGGGAAACAGGTTGACAGCAACTTCTCCTTTGATAACCACATTGCCACTGTAGTCAGAAAGTCCTTCTATGTGGCACATCTCAAAAGGTTTCTCATCCAGGAAGAAAGAGGTCATAATCCCTCTCTACTCATCCCTCATTAGACCTATTATAGAATCCAATGCCTCATTTGGTATATACCTCACTAGACACCTACAACAACTGGAAAGGCCACTAAAATACCTTACTAAGAGGATCTTAGGTCTTAGACACATGCCCTATATGGACAGACTCAAAAAACTCCAGCTATACTCTGTCTTTTTTCGCCTACTTAGAGGCAATCTTTGCTTGACCTACAAAGCCATGTCTGAGCCAGAACTGCTAGATATGCTACACCTAAAGAAATCCCAATCCCTCCATGCCACACACTCCAGGGACCAAACCTCATTTCCACAATAAACTGAATATGCTGGAGGGACATGTTCCTAACCCAGAGACTTTCCATACTCTGTAACAAACTTCCAATTCACGTCAAGCAGAGGACTTCACTGGCCCTCTTTAAGAGAAACTTTGATGAGTGGATGGGCAATAGGAAGTTCACCCCAGGGATCACTTCAGTGACCTTGCTTGACAGGGGCACTGGGAACTAACTTTGGGTGGCATGATGCCAGGGAATCTTCTTGGGCTAGGCTTATATAGGCTCCAGGGCCATTAGCCTACTACACACCTATGAACTTATGAACCTATGGATATCCCTGGTTAGGTACATACCAAAGGGGCAATTTCTACATAATGATAGGTCTAACAAATGCTGAATACAGTGGAGCAATGACTTCCTTGGACCTATATGCCATACCTTTGTTTATAAGTGGAGCAACACAGAATGATTTCCTCACTACTGTAGACATATGATGGTCAAAGTCTAGAGTACTGTCTTTGGGTGTCCTTAAGTCCCTGACTACTGGGTGAATTCTAAGGGATGTCTTGTCAATGTGATAGTTACCAGGAGTAGATGACTTCCCAAAATATATGATTATGCATTTCTTGGCATTTAGTTTTAGTCCATAGCTCTGACATCAGCTGTTTGTCTGTGTCAACCTTTTCTGAAGAACATTTGTGTCAGTGTGGAAAATCAATGACAGCTCCTAATTTGCAATCATCTGCAGATTTAATCAGCCAGAGACCGTTGATATTGGCCTTGACTTCAGAGAAACAAATGCCAAAAAGAAGCAGTCCAAGGACTGATCTCTTGAGGGACTCCATTTGTAACTGGCCTCTTTGTAGAGGTGGGCTCCCCAATTCTTACTTCCTGGGTTCTGTGAGCCAGTTTGCTTTTCACTGGTGACATACAGGTTTGTACCTAACCTCTTGAGTTTCTCAGGAATGCTTGAGTGTGGTAATGTGTCAAATGCCTTGGCCAGGTCAATGTTGGCAGTGTGAACCATTTTGGCCTAATCCATTGCTTTGGTGACCTTCTCAAAGAAGTCCACCTGGTTGAGTAGGCATGACCTGCCCTTGTCTAAACCAAACTGGGTTGAGTTCAGTGTCTGGAGGTTTACTCTATCATTATTGATCATTTTCATGATAATTCTTTCCATGGCCTTACATATAAGACTAGTGATACTTCTGGGTCTGTAGTTTACAGGGTCTGTAGATGGCCCACCTTTGTGCAGAGGGATGACTGTTGCTGTTCTCCATTCATGAGGCATAAAGCCTGTTTGGATGCTACAGTTAAATAGCAATTCCAGAGGGCTTGATAGGTCATGTTTCATGCTATTTAGAAGGCATCCTGGGATATTGTCTGGGCCCATTGATGCAGTTATCTTGGCCTTAGAGAGAGAGAATTAAGGACCTGTTCCCTAGTGATAGCAGGTGAAGTTATATTTGATGGTATTCCCTGAGAGAAGGGTGAGGGGGAGAGAAGGGTAAAATTGGAGCTGAATTTGTCAGACTGTAAGTTTGCTATATCTACTGGCTCACTATAGATGGCTCTATTTACAGTGAGCTTAGCACACAATTGTATATTGCATTTCAGGTTGTGAACATAGCTAAATAATGCTTTGTAGTTGTCCCTAGCCTGGGAGGCCAAATCTACCTCAAATTTGGCTTTGTTAGACTTTATCTCTCTGAGTTGTTTGTTTAGTTTGATGAGAGTGCGTTTATCCTGCTGGGTGCTGCACCTCCTAATTTTTGCCATGATTTTCTTCATTCTGTTATACAGCCTACTTACTTTTGTGATTCCACCAGGGTGGCTTGTTGTTTTTAGTTAGTTGTGTACTTCTTTCTGGTGGGTACAGATGCAGATGTTAGCATGCCTGTATAGGATTTCTGTGAACAGTTCTGTATAGGTAGCAGTGTTCTTAGGGTTTATGGGGGCTTGGAATTTTGCCAGATTATCATGAAATAGCCAGAAGTTAGCATTAGAGTAGTTCCTGAATATTCCAGGGTTAGCTGGGCATCCAGGTTTTAGTTTTACTTCAAAGGAGACCATTTTGTGGTCTAACCTTACCAGGGAAGACATTACAATAGGGGCTGTGCAACACTCTTCCATATTAGTGAAGACCAGATCAACTATGGTTGCACTCCTGATTGGTGTACTGACAATTTGGTGCAGGAAGTTTGTGTTTACAAAATCCAGGAATATATGTGCCTGTATGTTTGGTGTCATATAAGATTCCCAGTTAATAGCTACAGTTGCTCTAAAGATTCATCTGTTCTGGGCATGGAGCATGCATCTGTTACCTTGTAACTAGTTTTTTATAGTGAATGCAGAAGATGGTGCTCCTGTCCCTTTTTTTGACACCAGCACCACCAGTGAGGTCTAGGGAGTGTTGGATTTCTGGATTACTTCCAGATCCAGCATCACTTGCAGTTATCCTTGGCATGATTTGTCTGTAACCAGCCTTCTTGATTGTCCATTGGGTTCCTGTGTCCACATGGTACTCTAGCAGCAGGGTACACTCTAGCCCTCAAACTCTCAAAGAGTTGCTTGGATACTGATACTGCATGACAGACAGCTTCTATGAATGTTATACTTCACCCACCAAGATATCAATTTAAACCTCACTGATTAGGTCGACTATGATTCCTTTTCTAACTCACTGTAGATACTAATTAGCAGTGTCTCACCATCATGGCACAGATCAATTATATTTATATTTAGAGCTTGTGTTTCTTCTGCCTGGCATGTAATAGTCTATAGGTTCATAGGTTGGTGCTAGGCTATTGGCCCTAGGGCATATACAAGCCTAGCCATAACAATTCCCTGGATATTTCTTCCCACAATATTTACTTCCCTGAACCCCTGTCTAGCAGGGTGACTGACCTGATCCCCGGGGTGAATTTCCTATCTCCCATCCAATCGTCAAGGTTCCTTTTGAAGAAGGCCAAGGAGGCACTCTGCTTGACATGTATGGGCAGTCTATTCCAGAGTATGGGGTGTCTCTGGGTCAGGAACCTATCCCTCCAGCATGTTTTATTTATTGTGATGACAAGGTTTAGATCCCTGGAGCATGTGGCTCTGAGGGATTGGGATTTCTTTAAGTGGAGTATGTCCAACAGCTCTGGGTTTGACATGGCCTGTATGTTAAGCAGAGATCGCCTCTGAGTAGACGATATGCCACAGAGTATAGCTGGAGTTTTTCTAGATGGTCAGCATAGGGCATTTGCTTTAGGCCTGTGATTCTTTTAGTGAGGTATTTGTGCGGCCTTTTCAGCTGTTGTAGATGTCTTGTGAGGTACATATCAAATGGGGCGTTGTACTCTATAATGGGTCTAATGAGGGATGAGTACAGTGGGACAATGACCTCCTTTTTTCTGGTTTGAAAAGCCCTTAGTGATGAGGTGTGCCACATAGAATGATTTCCTGACTGTTGTGGCAATGTGGTTATCGAAGGTGAGACCACTGTCCACCTGTGTCCCTAAGTCTCTCATCACACTTTCAGTGTTTAGTGTACTGCCACCTATGTGGTAATTCATGGGTACATGTTTTTTCCCAAAGGGGATAACTATACATTTCTTGGTATTAATCTTGAGCCCACGGTTCTGGCACCAAGCATCTGTTTCTGTAAGGCCCTTTTGTAGAATATCCACATAATTTGGGGATTCAATAATGGCTCCCAGTTTGCAGTCATCTGTGAACTTTGTTAGCCAGAGTCCCTTAGTGTTGGCCTGTACTTCAGAGTAGTAGATGCCAAACAACAGCGGTCCCAGGACTGAACCCTGAGGTACTCCACTTGTCACTTGTTTGGAGCTGGATTTGGAGTTGGCTACTGTTACAGTCTGGATTCTGTCAGTAAGCCAGTTGGCAACCCATCGAGTGACATAGGGATTTATGCCCAGCTTAGTAAGTTTATCTATGATTCCAGAGTGGGGGATGGTGTCCAAGGCCTTGTCGAGGTTCAGATAGGCTGTGTGGACTGCCTTACCCTTGTCCACAGCCCTGGAATCTGATTCAAATAAGTCAATCAGGTTCATGAGACAAGATCGGCCCTTCAGAAACCCAAACTGGGTGGGGTCCAGTGTTTGAAGGTTGCCAATGTCTTTGTTTATAAGTTCCATGATAATGCATTCCATGCCCTTGCAGATCAGGCTCGTTGGCCTGATGGGGTGGAAGTTCCTGGGATCCAAGGTGGATCCCCCCTTGTAGAGCGGATAACTATAGCTATGCACCACTCGGTGGGCACAAAGCCTGAAGTGAGGCTATTATTAAACATGACACTTAGGTGAGGTGCCAGTTCATTTTGTAATTTATATAGTACACAGCCCAGGACGTCGTCTGGTCACATGGATGCTGTATTCTTAGCTTTAGAGAGTGGAGTTTCTACCTGTGTGGCCATGATTACCGGAATTTGAGAATCTTTTGGTATGGAAATGGGCCCTTTAGGGGGTGAGAGAGGGGTGAAGTTAGCACTGAATCCATCTGTCAGGAGACTGGCAATATCCTTGGGATCAGTATTTTTACTGCCATTCTGTTGTAGCTCAGAGCAGATCTGAGCATTGCCATTTAGATTCTTGCTACCAACACAGAAAAGTCAAAGCCAGCATAAACCAACCATAAACACTGATAAAAGTCTAATACGCTGTAAGCACAAATTCCTCAGGAGCCACTCGTGTAAAAACACAATTTTATTCCAAATGAAGATAAAATAACCTCTGGTTAAGCGCTTTCATCCATATGTCAATGGACTTCATCAGAACATAAGCATTATACAATTGAATCCTTAAATATCCACATTGTTGGCGTCAACAATTTCTAATGAACTAAAAGCCTGTACTTTTAAAGGTGTACACATAAAAATCATAACCATAAATATGTTAGGATGGTACAATACATCAATCATCTTTCTCAATCCGTACATACTATGTATGATAATATAACTAATTATAATAATAAAAAACATATGTTTAAATAATTTTTTGTTTTAAAATTTATATATGAAATTCCTAGTACATTACTCTATTGTGTCATAAATACACGTCATAGTCACCATATGTGTCATTAAACTGTTAAAAAGTTGTTCGTACATAATTATAAAACACAGTAGTATAAAAGCCTAAATCTTGAGTTTTAAAATAGGCTTAATAGTTATATAATCATTCAAACCCGGTTCACTAGATGCGTCAGTTAACAGCTGCATGCATGGGGACTTAAATACATTTAAATTTGCCGTAGTGGAACAAGTGACTTTGGGAGTATGGGGAAGCAAAAGTAAGGCGATTTTAGGGCCGAGAGAAGTCAAATGGCAGCTGTTAACTGAGTATGGAGAGGAGGAGCAGTAAATAATTCAGGGATGCAATGTAAGCTAGAAGGAATCAGAGTATATTTAAGGAAAACTTAGTCTGACTTTAGCTGTTTTAATTGTAAATTGTTGGCTGTGTGGGTGTGTGTATTTGTGTGTGTGCATCAGATATGATGCTGATGGAAGTCTAAATATTAAAAAAAAGTTATTTACAGCTGGAGAAGTCGGAACAGTCAAAGAGTAGGGTGTCAGTCTGAAATTTAATAGATAAACTATGCTAGCAGTAAAGAAATGGCAAACAAGAAAATTGCAGAGGAACGGGAAATACAAGAATAAGGAAGACAAGAAATAGTACAGAAGTATTAAGGACAATTCGTCTGAAAGTATATGAAATGATATATTTTAGAAGTGAAGGGTGTATGTCATATATACCCGATGGAAATCCAAGTATTGTTACAGTTTGGGCAGTACAAGGGAACAATGAAGTGAGATTTACCTATTTTTTTGAAAGTGAAGGGATCTTTATTTCTTTGGTCAGTAGGCAGGGCGATCCATTCTCTTGCTAGGAAAGTAATGGGTGCTCTATCACCTGTTTTAATGACTGTTTTCCTTTGAATAGTAGACTTATTTGTGGATCTGTTGGATGTGTGCCATTTAAATGTTGAGATACCTGTTGGGCACTATTTTGATAAGAGCTTTTCTGCAAATGTAAGGTGTATGAATTTGATCATATTTTTGAGGGGCATCCAGGTTAATGTATTGAGTAAAAAAGAAAAAAAGTCCAAAGACTGGATAAATGCCCGGTTTACACCTCAGAGCAACAGCAGAAAATAAAATAAAACAGGCTGATCACGGCTGAACAAACTTCCAGATTCCAAATTCCAGGTTCCACAAGAATAAAACTTTAATAGGACAACAAGAGTAAGTGCTTTCGCGATCCAACAACGGATCACTTCTTCAGACTCATTAAAACATACATCAGAGCAATGAATTTAAAAACCAAAAACACCCAATCAGAGAACTAATGCTCTGTGACATCATATGACGCATTTAAAGACAAAAGACAATGCATATATAATATAATAACACTAAAATATCTTATAAATATTTCTTTGTTAAAAAATGTCATCACTTTTAAAAAATAATGTAATAAAGCTATTCAGTGTTTCAAAGGTCTAGATTTCAAAAATGGTTTTAGAGAGACCGCACTATTTAGCGCAGGGGGTTTATCTGCTTGGAGTTGCAGGATCCATTTCTGTTCTGCCTCTTCCACTTTATTCTTAATATCCCCTCCTCTATTATTTTTACTAATAATTTCTATCACCATGAAGTTAAAAATGTGTTGTGAATTTTCTGCCTGTACGTGTTTAGCCAAAGCACTAGTGTCTTTCTTATTTATTATGTCTCTCAAATGTTCAAGCACACGTTCTTTAAGGCATCTATCAGTTTTGCCTATATAAAATACAGAACATCTGGTGCAGAAACTAAAATAAACTAGGTGCTGTGTTTTACAATCGGCATAAAAGTTGACCTCAATGGTAAAGACTAAAGTGGGATGTTTATAAAAAGATTTATTGTATAAATAATTGCAGGCCATACAATTTCTACAGGGAAAAGTCCCTATTCTTTGTGATAATACTGGTTGTTATGAGGAACTTGTCAGCTCCAAATAAAGGTTGTATATGTTCCAGGCAGCATGCCAATGGCCAAATATGTGGCCACTGGCAACGTACCTCGATGCAAAAATGAAATAAAAATGTTTTTTTTTCGGCGATGTTTAAATGCAGCGCAGCGCCGTGCAAACAGGCTGCGCTATAAAAAACATAAAAATAAAAATTTAAAACCCACAAATGTGGGTTTTATGCAAAGCATGAATTTACAATGTAAGGGAATAGCTTGCTGAAAACAACATGGCCACCGAGTAGGGGTTGCTAAGGGGGAAGCTGAGTGTAAGACATGTAATTAAGCATTAGTAGGCAATCCTATGTAAATGAGTGGTAGGATAGTGAATCGCACTGTTACATAGCAAATGAGCACATTCCCTGGAGTGTAGGAGTAGGATAAGGGGGAGAAACAGAGTAGGAGATAGGTGACATCACAGGGGGATATGTATGAAAGAAATGAAGCTCATTGGAGCACAGTGGCATGTGAAAGATGTCAGTCACACATCATGGAAAGAGGAGTGTCAACAAGTAGGCATGGGGAAAGCCAAGAAATGGAAGGTGTAAACTATGGATAACACCAAAGTTTCTTGCTGGGTGTGCATGCGCACATGTGCGTGCTGGGAGGCGCGAGTAAGATAGAGTACGCACGTGTAAGCATGAGTGCGCACGTTTAAGCTGGAGTAAGCAAGTAGGAGCCTGTTTAAAGATATGTAAGCTTGTTTGTGCTGGTGTGCATGTGGTTTAACCCGAATAAGCAGATTCTAGTCCATCTAAGCATGTGTGCACGCATGTTAGCCGCTGTGAGCATGTTTGCGCTTGTATGCTCGTTGCTCCCCCCCTGAGGAAACAGAAAGGAAAAAGGAAGCAGAAGAAATAGTAGGAAGCTATCAGGGAATACTGGCAGAGCTAGCAGGTGAAAACAATCAGAAGCAGGCAATTACACAGGCAGAACAGTAGCCCAGCCCAGCACTTAAAACTCAGCAAACAACAGTGCAGTATGTTTCTCTCAAGAGGCACTGCAACAGAGGAGTAAGCTATTAGAAGTGAAAACTGAAAAAGCTTTACTCAGACCAAAAATGCTAGGGCCTGCCATAGCTGTTATAAGGAGACATATGCAACATGCTGAGGATGGTGACTATGCAAATGCTGCCGGACAACCCACAGTGAGGAGATGGAGAAGAGTGTACAGGCCCAGGGTCATCTACCAGGGGTTACATGAGCTGGAGATAGTGGAGCGCTATAGACAGAGACCTCCTACAGTAAATTGTTGAGCTGTGCAGGCCACACCTCACACACAGAACCAACAGAGGGGAACACATCCCAGTGGAAACCAAGGTATGTGTTGGCCTAAGAATACTAGCAACAGGTACCTTCCAGAGACCAACTGGTGATATGATGGGGATATCACAGGCATCAGCATCCAGTGTACTGCACCAGTTCCTGGATGCCATATCAGCACATGTCGGTGATCATGTATATTTCCCCAATTCCTGTGAGGTACTGGCCAGCAATATGCGTCTCTTTCAGCAAATAGCGGAATACCCTGAGGTAGTGGGTGCAATAGACTGCACGCATATATACATCAAAGCACCAGCTGGTGAGCGGGGTAGGGCCTACATTAACCACAAGGGCTTCCCTCCATCAACTGCTAGGTCGTGTGTGATGCCCAGGGCATAATAATGAATGTGTGTGCTGGCTGCCCTGGAAGCTACCATGATTCCCATATCTGGCATTTGACGCAGCTGTACCAGACATTTGCCAATGGCGACATCCCACATGGTCACTTAGTGGGGGATGCTGGCTACGCACTGGAGTCATGGCTGATGACACCCATCAGAAATGCACACACACCTGAACAAGAACGTCATAATGAGGCACATGCACAAACACGAAATGTAATTGAGCGTGTGTTTGGGTTGCTCAAGTCACGGTTCCGGTGCCTGGACACATCTGGTAGAGCCTTGCAGTACTCATCAACTACATGTACCCAAATTGTCATGGTATGTGCTATGCTACATAATATGATTCTGTGAAAACAGCTGCAGCAGGACTAGCATAGGGCTGGGCCAAACAGCCCCCCACCATCACAGGCAGAGCGTGACTTGGAGGAGGAACAACCTGAGCCTGCCCCAGTAGGCAGAAGGAGGCATGCCCAGTATGCCTTGGCCTTGGCAAAAAGGCAACGCATAGCACATACACTGGCTCAGTAGGAACCCTGGAAATGATACCTCTCTCTGACTCACACATATAGTAAAAGGGATGCCTAAGTTGACACAACCTGCTTTCAAACATGTACAGGGAGTGTAGTATGTGCATCCAACATAGACAGCCCTGCAGCACCACCTGAGGCATGATTGCCATGTGTTAAGCAATGTAACACCATGTAGTATATGCAAACTTGATGACCCTGACTAACATCCTACCCTCACCAAGCATGATGCCACAATATGAAGACAAGATGATCAATTACAATAATTGGCTTAAGTATTGCTGTTAGTCAAAGGGGATCCAATGCCTGTCAGCCTGGGATGACATGCTGAGCAAGACATGATGCTCCACCTGCTACGGATGGCTTGCACCTATCACTCCTGGCCTTTTGGATACTGGCAAAGGCTGTTGTCACCCCCACCGTGCCTTGAATAGGTAAGGCTCAAAACCCTAACCCACCTCCATAGGTATCACAAGGGATAAGAACCTAGAAGTAATGCTACCCAATGCCAGAAGTCTAAACTGCAAGATGCATGCAGTCCAAACTCTCCTCAGCATGGAGAATGTTGATATCTGTTCTGTAACAGAAACCTGGGTCAAGGCTCACAAGAGCACCCTAACACTACCAGGTTACACCTCATACCATGCTTTACAGCCCCAAAACATGGAACAAACTACAAAAGGAGGGTGACTATCAATAATTGTCAAGGATAACCACACCCCCAGGTTGGTGCCACAGCAAGAAGCAGCATAGACTATCCACAGGCAAGTAACAGTGGCTAAAACTGCCTCCCTGTTAGTAGCCTGCTACAGACCACCCTCCTAACTCCAGGAACCGCACTTGGCCTAATTCAGAGCACATGAAAATATTGAGGTCTCTCCAAACAACATTATATTGGGCGACTGAAAATACTCAAACATAGACTGGGAGCATTATTCTAGCTCCAACACCCTAGGCCAAAGGTTCCTAGAATTCATAAATCAAAATGCTATGGAACAACTTACCACTCCCACAAGAGGGGTAAGCATACTGGATGTGATAATCAGCAACATGGGTATTCTATGCCCAAGATGAGAAGTGTATCCCTCACTGGTAAGATCAGACCATAGAGTAATCTCACTGGATATTCACATCCTGACCCCAGTCCCTGGGCAGAAAACCACAGTGAAAAACATGTGTAAAGCAAATGTTGCACTCCTCCAAACTGAGGTGGAATCCATTAAAGGCCTTGTCCCTGTGGAAAATATGGGCCAGACCTCAGAACCCTTTATAAATGCATTCTATGAACACATTCAGGAATGCATGGATTATGCAATCCCAAATAAAACCAAGACCCAATCCCATACACGCAGGCATGGCCTGGTGGACCCCAGCCATTAGCAAACCATGCAAGAGGAAAAAGGAAGCTACTACATGATAGAACAAAACCCAAAAAGGGAAGTAATCACTGATCAGTATTATGGCAACAAAATATGGTCACACATAAAATCCTCTAAGGCCAGCTACAACATGTTGAATCTGGGAATCTTGAGGCAATGTTACACCTGCCTCATGTACACAGACAACCCCCTCCTCCCCCCAACAAATACAAATATATGTGAGAGATGCAACTATTTAGCCAAACTGGAGGCTGAGCTCTCTGAACTTAGTACTGGCAAAAGCAGTCAGGAGGAGAAGGTAACCACACACACCACAAACCCAGTCTCACATAGACCTATCACAACTGCAAACCAAACACATAAACACACAAAAACATTCCCGGAGGCTCTAATTAAAAATCTACCAAAACAACAGAGGCCTTCAAAGCAGACACCCAAGCAACCACTACCTCAAAACATAGCACATGCAACACATAGTTCACAAAGTCAGAGTGCCAAACAGTCACAGCTGTTAAGGCCACACAACATGCCTGATACACTTGTAATAGGTGACTCCATAGTCAGACACACTGATGTCTCGCTCACCAGACTGAACAAGGAAAAGGTTACAGTAAGCTGCCTGTCAGGCGCTAGAATCCGCCACATAACACACGCACTCAGGTCACTCCAAAGCAAGTACAAATATGACTCAGTCATTGTCCATGCCGGTGTGAATGACCTGAGATGTACCTCCCTGGACTACATGAAAAGAGACATAGAGGAGCTCTCTGATTATGTAGCCCAGGCTGACCCGAGCAGCATCTTACCCTCACCAAGAATGATGCCACAGTACAAACACAGAATGATCAGCTTTAACAATTGGCTCAGTTACTGGTGTCATTCTAAGGGGATCCAATGTCTGTCTGCTCGGGATGACATGCTTGACAAGCCACGCTGCTTCGCAAGGGATGGCTTGCACCTGTCACCCCTGGGCTTCCGGATATTGGCCAAGGCTCTTGCCACCTCCATAGTGCCTTGTTTAGGCAAGGCTCAAAAGACAAACCCATCTCCCTAGAAAACACAAGTGGAAAAAAACTAAGGGTAATGCTGCTCAACTCCAGAAGTCTAAACCTCAAGATGCACCCTCTCAAGGCCCTCCTCAGTATGGAGAACATTGATGTCTGTGCAGTGACGGAAACCTGGTTCAAGGCTCCTGATAGCACCTCAGCACTACCAGGTTATACCTCATATCATGCTTTTCGGCCCCAAAACTTGGACCGAACCACAAAAGGAGGGGGAGTAGCCATATTCATCAAATATACCCACACCTCCAGGTTACTGGCAATGCACGAAGCATCGGAGACCATCCATGTGCAACTAACCATAGGCAAAACTGCCGTACAGTTTGTAGCATGCTACAGACCACCCTCTCAAACTCAGGAACCCCACTCAGCCTTCCTGAAGACACTGGAGAGTATGAATGTCTCTCCAAATACCATCATATTGGGAGACATCAACTACCCAAACATAGACTGGGAGCATTACTCAAGCCCTAACACCCTAGCCCAAAGGTTCCTAGAATTCATAAACTCAAATGCAATGGAACAACTAGTCACCACTCCCA
Source organism: Protopterus annectens (assembly GCF_019279795.1). Classification (NCBI taxonomy): domain Eukaryota; kingdom Metazoa; phylum Chordata; order Ceratodontiformes; family Protopteridae; genus Protopterus; species Protopterus annectens. The sequence continues at coordinate 1,185,961,916 of NC_056744.1, forward strand.
CAAGAGGAGATAATATACTAGACCTGATCATCACAAACATGGGGACACAATGCTCCACACTGGAAGTATACCCATCATTGCTGAGATCAGACCATAAATTAATCTCACTGGAAATCCACATCCCGCCCCCACCCCCTGCACAAAAGACCACAGTGAAGAATTTCTCAAAAGCCAACTTCACACTTCTTAAGACTGAAGTGGTATCCTTCAAGGCCCCTGGGCCACTGGAAACCACAGACCACACCGCTGAATCCTTTATAAACACTTTCTACAGACACCTTCAAGAATGCATGGATCATGCAATCCCAAATAAAACCAAGAACCATTCCCCCAAAGGCAGGCGTCCTGTCTGGTGGACCCCAGCCATTAACAAACTTTACAACAGGAGGAGGAAGCTACTACATGACAGAGCAAAATCCCTAAAAGGGAAGGCATCTCTGATCAGTACTAGCAAAAAACCATGATCACTCATAAAATCATCCAAGGCCAACTTTGACAGAAAAATCGCAAAGGACACAAAAGACAATACAAAGCCTTCTTTACTTATTAGAAACCTGGGTGGAACCTCCCAGATATGTTCAGAGTTAGTCCAAAATGACATAAAATACACTGAACCCACAGACATTGCCAATCTGTTCTCAATCTAAGACCCTGCACTTGCCCAAATAAGCAATCTTGCATTTTAGCACTAATATACTATAAGCACTACATCCTCATATACCCTCTAAGACTACCTTGTCCCCTATTGGTCCTTTTAACTGTGTGATAAAAGAGTCCCCTATACTACACTAGCAAGTCTAAAGGTCAGTTAATGGTCTCCTCTCCAGTCCAACTGGTGAAATCTTGAGGCAATGTTACAACTGTCTCATGTACACTGACAACCCTCTCCTCCTCCAAACAGGATCAAACATATGTGAGAGATGCAACCATATAGCCAAACTGGAGGCCAAACTCTCTCACCTCAAAACTGGTAAAACCAGACTGGAAGAGAAGGTAACATCGCACAGCACTAACCCACTCTCACATAGTCCTACCAAAACAGCAACCCAACCACACAAGCACATAAAAACATATTTGGAGGCTCTAATCAAAAATCTACCTAAACAGCAGAGACCTCCAAAGCAAACATCCAAGCAAATGCTATCCCACAGCAAAACATGAGCAAAACATAGCCCGCAAAGTCAGAGTGCCAAACAGTCACAGCCCTTAAGACAGAACAACGCACCTGACACACTTGTAATAGGTGATTCTATAGTCAGGCACACTGACGTTCCGCTCACCAGGCTGAACAAGGAAAAGGTCACAGTGAGCTGCCTGTCAGGCACTAGGATCCTCCACATTATGCAAGCACTCAGGTAGCTCCAAAGCAAGTACAAGTATGACTTGGTTATAGTACACGCTGGTGTGAACGATCTGAGACGTACCTCCCTCGACTACATGAAAAGAGACATAAAGGAGTTCTCTGATCATGTAGCCCAGGCCGGTATGACTCTGACCTTGAGCAGTATCTTACCCTCACCTAGAATGATGCCACAATATAAAGACAAAATGATTGATTTTAATAATTGGCTAAAATTTTGGTGTCATTCAAAGGGGATCCAGTGTCTGTCAGCCTGGGATGACATGCTTGACAAGCCATGTTGCTTCGCAAGGGATGGCTTGCACCTGTCTCCCCTGGGCTTTCGGATACTGGCAAAGGCTCTTGCCACCCCTATAGTGCCTTTTTTAGGCAAGGCTCAAAAGTCAAACACACCTCCTTAGAAAACACTAAGAACAAGAAACTAAGGGTAATGCTGCTAAACGCCAGAAGTCTAAACCTCAAAATGCATGCACTCGAATCTCTCCTCAGTATGGAGAACATCGATATCTGTGCAGTGACAGAAACCTGGTTCAAGGCTCCAGAGAGCACCCCAGCACTACCAGGTTATACCTCATACCATGCTTTTCGGCCCCAAAACCCGGACCCAATCACAAAAGGAGGGGGAGTATCTATATTTATCAAGGATACCCACACCTCCAGGTTAGTAGCATTGCACGAAGCATCAGAAACCATCCATGTGCAACTAACAGTGGGCAAAACTCCATTTCAGTTTATAGCATGCTACAGACCACCATCTCAAAATCAGGAATCCCACTCGGCTTTCCTGAAAACACTGGAGAACATGAAGATCTCTCCAAACACCATTATATTGGGTGACTTCAACTACCCTAACATTGACTGGGAGCATTACTCAAGCCCCAACACCCTTGCCCAAAGGTTCCTGGAATTCATAAACTCAAATGCTAATGAACAACAGGTCAAAATTCCCACAAGAGGGGAAAACATACTGGACCTGATCATCACCAACATTGTGACCCTATGCTCCACACCAGAGGTACTCCCCTCATTGGTAAGATCAGACCACAAATTAATTTCACTGGATATCCAAAAACCGACCCCACCCCCAGCCCAGAAAACCACAGTAAAGAACTTCTCAAAAGTGAACTTCCCACTTCTCAAATCTGAAGTGGAAACCTTCAAGGCCCCAGGATTGGTGGAAACTATGGCACAAACCATGGAATCCTATATAAATGCATTCTATGGACACCTCCAGGAGTGCATGGACCATGCCATCCCAAACAAAACCAAGACCCAAGCGTCCAAAGGCATGCGTCCAGTCTGGTGGACCCCAGCCATAAATAAGTTGTACAACAGAAGGAGGAAGCTACTACATGATAGAGCAAAATCCCTAAAAGGGAAGGCATCTCTGATCAGTACTAGCAAAATATTATGATCCCTCATAAAATCCGCCAAGGCAAGTTTTGAAAGAAAAAGTGAACAGGACACAAAAGACAATCACAAGGCCTTTTTTAGCTATGTTAGGAACCTGGGATGCAACTCCCAGGTATGTTCAGAGTTGATTCTAAATGACAAAAAATACACTGAACCCACAGACATTGCCAACATCCTGGCAGACAGGTTCAGTGCAAACTTCCCCCCCCCCGTTCCACCCTAAAGAGCAAATATCTATGCCAGAAGAGTGCAGCCTCCCAAGCATCTCAGATGCCCAGGTGAAGACCACCCTTTTCAAGGCAAAAAACACTGCCTCAATGGCACCAGATGGTGTCCCGGGTTGTGTACTACACGAACTCCAAGAAGAACTAAACCCACACATAAAAATGCTGTACAATCTTAGCCTCACTACAGGATATGTACCCAAAGAATGGCGTACGGCAACAGTGGTCCCACTCCACAAAGGTGGTGCCTCAACAGACCCTGGTAACTATCGCCCCATAAGCCTGACTAGCCTTATCTGCAAAGCCATGGAGAGGATCATCATGGAACTCATAAACAAAGACATTGGGGACCTACAGACATTGGATCCTACTCAGTTTGGCTTTGTCAAGGGCAGATCCTGCCTCTTGAAACTGGTCGACTTCTTCAAAACAGTCACCAAGGCCATAGATGAAGGGAAGGTAGTCCATATGGCCTATCTGGACCTCACAAAGGCATTTAACACAATACCCCACTCAGGCATCATAGATAAGCTATCCAGCTTAAACATAAACCCCTATGTCACAAGATGGGTGGCTAACTGGCTCAAAGACAGAACCCACAGAGTCAGAATTGCCGGAGTCATGTCTGACTCGAAATCGGTCACAAGTGGTGTCCCACAGGGCTCAGTCCTGGGACCTCTCTTGTTCGGCATTTATTTTTCTGAGGTGCAAGCAAACATAGGAGGATTGTGGCTGAAAAAGTTTGCAGATGACTGCAAACTGGGCGCCATAATTGATACTCCAGCAGACACAAGCATCCTTCAGAAAGGCCTCATAGAAACAGATAACTGGTGCCAGTGCCATGACCTTAAACTGAATGGCAAAAAATGCATAGTCATACCCTTTGGAAAAAACAAGGTACCCACAAATTACCACATAGGTGGTAATCCATTAAGTACGGAAGAAGTAATCAGGGACCTAGGGGCACAAGTTGACAGTAACCTCTCATTTGACACTCACATTGCCAAGGTGGCTAGGAAGAGCTTCTAAATTGGCCACCTTATCATGAAAGCATTCACATCTAGATCAAGAGAGGTAATTGTGCCCCTATACTCTTCTCTTATCAGGCCCATAATTGAGTACAATGCCCCATTTGGGATGTACCTTACCCGACACCTGCAGCAGTTAGAAAGACCCCAAAAGTACCTCACCAAGAGGATAAAGGATCTCAAACATTTGTCATATGCTGCCCGGCTGAAGAAACTCCAGCTCTATTCAGTCGCATACCGCCTACTCAGAGGCGATCTATGCCTGATGTACAAGGCCATGTCCAATCCGGAATTAATGGACATGCTCCACCTCAGAAAATCAAAATCCATCAGAGCCACGAGAGTGAGAGATTTGAACCTCAACACAGAAATAAATAGGATGTGCTGGAGGGACAGATTCATAACCCAGAGGCTCCCTACACTCTGGAACAGAATCCCAGACCATGTTAGGCAGAGGACCTCACTGACTCTCTTCAAGAGAAATCTTGTCGAGTGGATGGAAGATCATAGGTTTACACCGGGGGTCATCTCTGTGTCACTACTAGACAGAGGCACAGTAAACTAAACCCTAAATGGGCATAATATTCACATTACAAGGGGTGGCGAAAGCCACACACAGTCTGGCTAGGATTATAAATGCCCTAGGGCAGATAGCCTAGTATGAACCTATGAACCTATGAAGATACAAATTGTACAGGACACTAAGGATAATCCCAAGGCTTTCTTAACTGATGGTAGGAACCTTGGTGGAAATTCACAGATATGCTCAGAATTACTCCAATATTACAAACAATACATCAAACCCACACACATTGCCAACATCCAACCTGACAGGTTCAGTGCAAAATCCCCCCCCCCACCAAAATGCCAAATATCTATCCCAGCAGAGTGCTGACCCCCTGACATTGCAGATGCTGAGGTAACAGCCAGCGTCTCCAAAGCAAAACACACAGCATCAATGGTACCAGATGGTGTCCTGGGCTGCGTCCAACATCAACTCCAAGAAGAGTGGAACACCAAATAAAACTACTGCTCAATCTCAGCCTTACCACAGGATATGTAACCAAAGAGCAGTGTACAGCAACAGTGGTCCCTCTCCACAAAGGTGGTGCCTGAATGGATACTGCAAACTATCACCCCAGAATCCTGACTAGCTTGGTCTGCAAAGCTATGGAAATGATCATCATGGACCTCAGAAATAAAGATATTGGGGACCTACAGACACTGGACCCGACCCAGTGTGGCTTTCTTAAGGGCAGATCCTGCCACTTAAACATGTTTGACTCATTTGAAACAGTCACCAAGGCCACTGATGAGGGGAATGTGGTCCACACAGCCTATCTGGACTTTGCAAAAGCCTTCCATACAATACCCCACTTGTTCATTATAGATAAGCTCACCAGCTTAAATATAAACCCCTATTCAAGTAGATGGGTTGCAAACCAGCTCAAGGACAAAGCTGACATGGTCAGAAATGCTGCAGCCATGTCAGACTACAAACCAGCTACAACTGGCATCCCACAAGGCTCGGTCCTGGGACCTCCCTTGTTTGGTATATATTTCCCAGAGGTACAGGCCAACATGGAAGGACTGTGTCTGAACAAGTTTGCAGATGACTACAAACTGGGCACCATATCTGACCCTCCAGCTGACACAAGCATCCTACAAAACGGCCACATAGAAACAGACAACTGGTGCCAGAGCCATGTCATCAAGCTAAATGCAGAAAAGTGTATAGTCATCCCCTTTGGAAAAACAGTAAGTGCCCACCAATTACCACATAGGTGTTAACCCATTAAGTACTTTAGAAGTAATAAGAGACCTGGGGACACAAGTTGATAGAAATCTTGCATTTGACAACCATGTGGCCATAGTGGTTAGAGAAACATATCATATACCCACCTAATCATGAAGGTATTCACATCTAGATCAGGGGAGGTCATCGTGCCTCTTCAATCATCCTTCATCAGCCTCACAATTGAGTACAATGGCCCTTGTGGGATGTACTTTAGCAGACACCTCCAGCAACTGGAAAGACCCGAAAAGTACCTCACCAGGAGGATCAAAGGGCTCTAACAGATGCCATGTGTTGCCTGATTAAACAAACTGCAGCTCCACAAAGTGCCATACTGTCTGCCCAGAGGTGATCTGTGCCTGATGTATAAAGCCATGTCCAAGCTGGAATCAATGCACATGCTGCACCTTGTAAAATCTGAATGCCGGTGAGCTATGCACATGAGAGACCTGAACCTCAGCACTGACATAAATAGGACATGCTGTAGTGATTGATCCATAACCCAGAAGCTCCCTCCACTCTTGAGTAAACTCCTAGTCAAGGTTAGCCAGAGAGTCCCTCATTGACTCTCTTCAAGAGGAATCTTGATGAGTGGATGGGAGATGGTAGTTTTACCCTGAGTATCACTGTTATGTCACGGGTAGACAGAGGCACAGTAAACTAACCTTGAAAAATGCCATGGCAAACTCCAGTTAAAATGTGTGTTGAAGGACAAACTCACTCTCTGACTAGCATTAGAAATGGCCTAGGGCACATAGCTAGTGTTTGTCAATGTCCACCCAAGTTGCGGAATACACTACTAATGTTGGACAAACCTGGTTTAAGTAGTCCATAGCTGAACAAAATGCAACATGGTCATATTTGCACAACTGGCCTTTAACCAGTCTGGTGTGCTCAGTATGAATATTTAAAGCAGTGATCTGACTGAAACCCAGGATACTGTCCACCACAGTGAAAGTACTGAACCAGTACACTATACGATATTACAGTGTTTGGTCAGTATGAAAGAATGTTGACAACTGTATGCAAACTATCCTATGGAAACCCTGCAGGCACAGCATAATCCCTGTTGGGTTCAGACACAAAGCAGTTGGGCAGTAAGAACACAACATGACTTCCAACACACAACTATAAATGTGAAATATTGTTGAAGTTCACACACAACCACAAATGTGGTGAACCTCAGATCTCAACATATGGAAAGCTCACACTGGGCATGCTCACACACTTTGATAAATGAGACATATGTCAGGCAACAAGCCATGGAAAGCCTGAACTGGGCATGCTCACACACTTAGGCCATGTCTCAGTATAGCAGTTGGCCACACATATCTGGCATTTGTATGTGTTAAGCCAGGAAACTCCCACAATACAGCAATCTGCCCAGTGCACACAGTTAAATGACAACAGCGACATAAGTAATATAGTGGATCCCTCTCATATTCAAACATCTTCCACAGATACACAAGTTGTTCATAGAAACAGGGAAAGCTATGGCAATAAAGACCTGCAAACAGTTTATCAGCAACAAATATTGTGCATCTGAATCTTAAACATATGGGTGTAGAGGTCAATACTAGGCTGTTTGCCCTAGGGAATACATAAGCTCAGCCAGAGTGTATTTGGCGTCTTCCTCCCCAGTACAGTAGACTACTGTGCCTCTGTAAAGTAGGTCACAGAAAGCACCATTTAAGTCTAGTGTGCTGTGCCTCTGTCAAGCAGGGACACAGTGGAGATCCCAGGGGTTGAATTTGCAATGTCACATCCATGTGGCTGGAGTCTGCTGGAAGAGGGTTGGCGAGGAGTTATAACATTAATTGGGATTCAATTCCAGACTGAGTCGAGCCTTATCTGCAGTGTCTGGACAATTTCACTGTCAACACTTGCAAGTGATGATTTTGAGGGATTGAAGTGTCTTGCCAATACTGTTTAGAGATGTCCTCCCTCTGTGGGATATTCCTCTGTAATGTATTAGCTCCCTCCTTCTGTTGCACAGCTTATATATGGCTGGTGTAAACCAGACAGGTCTCCTGTTGTGGAGGAGTCTTGGTTTTATTTGGGATAGCATGATCAATGCAAACCTTCCGGATGCTCATAGAATGCATTTGTCAAGGATTCTGCAGATTGGCCTGTATAATCCTCCAGCATGGGTCCTTTGAAGTATTCCACCCCAGTCTTCACAAGTGCAAAGTCTGCTTTTGATAAATACTTTGTTTGCAGTGATTTCCTTGCCTGGGGGTAGGGATGGGATATGGATGTCCAGGCAAAGTTGGTTATGGTCAGATATTAACAATGGTGGTCTACCTCTGGTGTGGAACATAGAGTCCCCATGTTGCTGATGGTCAGGTCCAATATGTATTCCCCCTTGTGGCTGTGGTGATTGGTCCTGCCATAGCACATGGATTCACAAATTGTAGTGGCTGTAGGGTGATGTTGTTGAGGCCTGAGTAGTTCCCCCACTCAATATTCCTGTACCTGAAGTTAACCACTGTAATGGTGTATGTGAACACCTTCATATCCTACACTGTTCCCAGGGAAGCCAAGTGTTGTTCCTGGATATGGGAGGGGAGGTCTGAACTGGTTGTGTTGTGTGTTATAAGTCCTGTGGTCATGAAACATGGTATAAAACATAACCTGGCAGTGCTGATGTGCATATGTGACCCTGGAGTAGGCGTCTGTTAATGCATATATATGCTATCCCCCATACTGACGGATAGTAATAGATGTACATACCTCTTTCTAAATAATGATGTCAGCACCCTATAAATACTGCAGGAGAAGAAAAGACACCCAGTAACTCAAATAGCATGTTCCACTAATGCGTCTCTCTCAAGTGTCATAACATAGTTAGGTAGGGGTTTGAATCCTGCAAATGCTCAGTGTGTGTGTGTTTGGGAGGGGCAGGGTGTGTGCAATTCTCTTTGAAAGAAATGGCCCTTTTGGCAACTGAAGAACACACTACATGATGTACATTCCTCTTTCGAAAGACTGATGATGTCAGCACCCTATAAGTATGGCAGGAGAAGGAAAACCTCCCAGTAATGCGAATAGCGTGCTCTGCTAATGCGTCTCTCTCAAGTGTCATAACATAGTTAGGTAGGGGTTTGAATCCTACAAATGCCATGTGTGTTTTTGTCACACAGTTTGTCAATGTGTGGTGGGTGTTGCTTTTATTATTGTATGACATATATTATAGCAGTAATTTCAATGCACACATGAGGTATGTGTGTGCCACATAGAGATATCTACCTGTGACCTTAAATAGTTCCTATGTGTGAAGCCTGCCTCATGTGAATACATGGAATTTGCATTGCACAGCTTTTTTACTGTGGTTTTCTGTGCAGGGGCTGGGGTTGGTATGTGAATATAGTGAGATTACTCTATGGTGTCATCTTACCAGTGAGGGATACATTTCTGGTCTGGACCATAGAGTTCACATGTTGGTGACGATCAGGTGCAGTATGTTTTCCCCTCTTGTGGGAGTGGTAACAAGTTGTTCCATAGCATTTGAGTGTATGGATTCTAGGAACCTTTCACCTAGGGTGTTGGAGCTACAGTAATGCTCCCAGTCTATGTGTGGGTAGATGCAGCTGCCCAATATAATGTTGTTTGGAGACACCTTCATATATTCATGTGTTCTTAAGTAGGCCAAATGGGTTACCTGTGTTTAGGAGGGTGGTCTGTAGCAGGCTATGAACTGGAAGTCAGTTTAACCCACTGTTAGTTGCACGTGGATAGTCTGTGATGCTTCATGCTGTGGCAACAACCTGGGGGTGTGGGTATCCTTGACATTTATTGAGACTCACCCCCCTTTCATAGTTAGTTCCGTGTTTTGGGGCTGTCAAGCATGGTATGAGGTGTAACCTGGTAGTACTAGGGTGCTCTTGGGAGCCTTGAACCTGTTTTCTATTACTGCACAGATATCAACATTCTCCATGCTGAGTAGAGTTTGGACTGCATGCATCTTGCGGTTTACATGTCTGGCATTGAGTACCATTACTTCCATTTTCTTATCCCCTGTGCTACCTATGTAGGTGGGTTTGTGTTTTCAGCCTTACCACCAGAATGCAAAGATGTGCAGACATTACACTTTTGTAATTAATAGTGGTGCATAAAAAACTACAATGACAATTATACTGTTAATGCATCAGGCATGCTGGGATATACCCGCAATTATATCATTACACTGTACAGTTAACAACATGATAATATTACTACAGTTCTATGTAGTCACCCTGTGCATCAGCACCATGTTATCCTGTTTCTGCATCAATGTGACAGATTGCAGGAGGTGCCACAGTTTCATCATATGCACAGGGTGTGTACTTGGTATGCCTGAGTCTGCCACTGATACATCCAATCGACATGTATGTGTGTGTGTGTTAGTGAGGGACAACAGTACAACATGGGGCAATGTTGATGCGGTGTGTGTGTGTATGTGTTAGCCCTAGGTGTTAGCATTATGCATGTGTATGCATGCACACAGTTCCACCTCATGGCTGCCATATACGGGTGTTTGTGGACAGCCACAGACTGTACCTGCCAGGTCATACAGATCACTGTCTCTGGCCACGGGGACGGTACCTGTGCCTGGCAGGGGTGCTACGGACAGTATCAGGTATTAAGCCAGACTGGGTACTGTCATCAGAAGCAGTTGGTTGATGACTGGACACATGTCTCTGCTGGGACTGTCCAGAGCCACGTGCACGTGGTCTCCTAGGGTGGTCTGATGACAGCACAGACCCAGCATTGCTGGGGTTGGTACTGGCACTATGGGAGCGGCTGCGGGTTTGTTGTCATTCGCGACGACTGCCAGCTGCTGATGTTGCTGGCATATGTCCACGTCGATGCCTCAACCGTCCTGCATTGCCCTGGCTCATAGACATGTAGTTGTGGAACAGATCTAATGTGTCCCCCCCAACGTCTGTCAATGACCTCGCCGACAGTACGGATGGCAGCCGCAACGTCACGCATAGTGTCATTCATAGCAGTGCGATGTGCTCTAAGCTCCCTCAGACCCTGTCTGGTGTACTGTTCCATACGTGCCTGTGCCTGCATTACAGCCCGGAACATAGCTGAGGTTGAAAGACCTCTGTGGGCATGTCTGACAGGGGCAGTACGACCACGGATGCTCCCACGAGAACCCCTGGACATCTGCCTGTGTGGTACCATGTCAGGACTCTGGCCATGGCTGCTGTGAGGGGGATGCATTTGCCACTGATACCACATTACCCTGGTCAATGCCCATTGTATGCTGTCCCTCAGCTAAGGACATTGGTGACAATGGATGTATCGGCAGGATGACTGTGCGCATTGATGGGGTTGACTGCTGTGTACTGTCAATTGGCTGACCAACAACAGACCCTGTCACACCTCCCTGTGCCATTACACATGTATCATCATCACTATCCCCAGCAGTGGCTTCAGGTTCCCTGCTGCAGACCACCAGAGCAACACAAGAACCTGTGAGAGGAAGACAGGAAACACAGTTTACAATGTGTACACAATGTTACCACAGATGCACACGGACACATGCACACATGGGCACATGCACACATGCACACATTGGCACATGCACACATGCACACATGGGCGCATGCACACATGCACACATGCACACATGGGCACATGCACACATGGGCACATGCACACTCCTCAGTACATGAGATACAAACACACACACACACACACACACACACACACACACACACACACACACACACACACACATGCACACACACACACACACACACACACACACACACACACACACACACACACACACACACACACACACAAACACACCTGCAATCCAACACATAACAATACTGTCTGAGGGTATTATTACTATTATTATCATTAGTATTAAAAGTATTGTTATTACACACTCACCAGCATAGATTTGCTGCCTTGCTGTTACTCCAGAGGGACCTGCACAAATAAGACAGTTATTGTCAGTGGGCACAACTGTGCCATTGATACTGTGAGTATGATACAGTACAGTAGTACAACAGCTTTCACAGATGTACTGCTGATATTGAGAATATCAATCTTGCACAATAATTTCCAGGATAACAGCTACAAACACAGTACACATCTCACACATGCATAAACTACCAGTGCAGAGAACAGTCAACTACAGATATGGCATGTTACCTGCACACTCCATGTCCACATGCTGGGTGGCTACAGCCTCCATCATTACACACGTCTGTGGATGTTGTTGTTGTTGGGCTGGAGCCACAACACTTAGGAGGAGCTCCTCCAGTCTGGTGAGGGGGGGGTGTATAGGTGCCCCACCACCTGTGGCAAGCTGTTGCCTGTGGATATCAGATGCACGCTGATGGACATTTTTAATTAAATCACTGCAGTGATGGCGTACCTGCTCATATGTCCGGTTATGCATGCCTATGTCATTTAGCCAATGGACAAGGTCTTGCCACAGTGCAGCCCTCTCCTGCTGGTTCTGGCTGGTCCGGGAAAAGAGTGTTGAAAAATCCCACACCAGGCTCTGGTGTATCTCCGTATCCTCTGCAGCCAAATAACAGGGGTTGCGCTGATGCACCATCACCCTGGAAGGAAAAGAAAAATATGTGAGCAAGTAACATGGCACACATAATACTCTACTGTACTGATATCACTGAACTGCCATATATAGCATCTGTCTGTCTATCAGGGGATACACATGTAAATTACCACATATCAGTGCTCAGCCAACAACTGTATGACAGTGCCTGCCACACTCCATACAACAAACTAGTATACACCAGCACTCGGCACACTGTTTGAGGTCCAATGCACAACCTCACACTGGGGGTATGTATTAAGGTAATGGATGGGGAATATTGTCATCCCATGCAATACATGCAATGCACAGTTACAATTTCAATGGTAATGCACCCTAGTCTTTGCGGCCATACCCCTACCTACACCGCAGTCATATACTGAGAACCACAGCACAACATATGGCAATGTAGTATGTTTGTATCCCAATAACTGACACATATTTCTCTGGCCTCACACCAAGGACACACACTACCATGACAGACACAAAGTCATGCTGAGCAATTACACTATTACAGACCTTGCACACAGTCAGTGGCACACTCATTCCACCTCACATAGTTGGTTTTGCAATGAGTACATGTGTGCGTGCATTGTGTCATAAGTAGGTAGTATGCTATTGGCTCTAGGCCTACGGCAGCATACTGTTAGCAACCTTCAACTACATATGTATGTCCAGCCTTCACTAACAGTTGCAGTATGTCCCTTGCCCTATGCACATCTTCATATAAATATAGATACAGACTGCTAACACATATGGAGGGTTCACAGTATGTAGATTATTAGATTATGTAGTTTACATTACCTTTGTTTCTGACTGCTGTTTTGGATGGTTTGCTGCTGGCTGGCTTGCTGCTGGCTGCTTTGCTGCTGGCTGGCTTACTGCTGGCTGGCTTGCTGATGGCTGTCTTGCTGATGGCTGGCTGGCTGCTGGCTGCCTTGCTGCTGTATGGCTTGCTGCTGTATGGCTTGCTGCTGCTGTCTTGATGTTTTTTCTTTTTATTTTATTTTTTGGTCTCTCCCTCTCTCTCTCTGTCTCTCTCTCTCTCCAGTTGCTGCAATGATATTATTGCATGTGTGGACTGGGAGTACAGGCTGCTTTTGTAGGTATCTGCACATGTGCATGTGATGGCCTCTGCACCAATTGTTAGCCAGCATTTACTAATTGCATGCAGCCTGATGTGTGGTACTTTCAGTTCTCACTGTGATTTCAGGACAGTGCTATAAAATGTTAGGTTAGGTAGGCATAGCCCTTTCAGTTTTTCAAGGTGGGGACCATGCTGGTTTGTTGTGGACACTGTTCTGTGAGTGTAAAGGTTGGTATGTCTCTCATATCTAAGGCTGTGTTGTAAGCACTGAATTGCATGTTGTACTGAAAACTGACTGTTGCTTCTTCCAGTTCATTCTTCTCAGTGTGTATGTTAACTGACACCTAATAATACTAATACTGTTTACATGGGAGTATGTGCTTTCCTGTGGGACTTGTGGATTAACTGGTATACAACAGTAGCTCTTGCAATTTGTTGCTATGGCTTCACTATTTAGCCTTTACATTCACTCCTTGTAATGCATGATATATTTCTTTCAGCAGCAATTCCTTATATGTTTGGTGTGGTTTGGTGGTACTGCATGCAGTCTGGTAAGGCCAAGATGTGGGGTTTGACACCTACAAGGGTATCTTATTTTGCTGCTGAGCAGTAGCTGGGCCTTGTACTTTGTACTAACAGTTAGGAATATCAGGCACATGCAGTGCTTGTAAACTGCTATACTGTCCTTATTTTATTAGATGGCTACATCCTTTGATATTTCTGGGTTGTACTCCTACATGAGGGTGTGCTTGTGGAAGCAATTCTACAGCTATACACAGAGTGTGTGACAGTAGGCAGAATTATATGCCTGTGAGTTTCTGACACTTGCAGGCCTCAGATACTCTCAGGTGTATATTTTAGCAGCCTCAGGGAATGGTACATATCAGTGGGATACACCCGTGATATATTTCAGATATTCTGCAGTTGTGACTGTGGGGTATTTTGAGCATATGTATTACTACACCATTTCTGACATGCAAGTAGTGTGTACTTTAACTAATTGAGAGTTACCATTACATGGGATTCCACACCTTTCTGCCTACTGTTAGTACATTTCACAGGGAGTCAGTGGGGCACAGTTAACATTTGTTTGCACATCAGGAACATCCCTGTAAATCAGTCACAGTTGCAAGGTCTGGCCTCTTACCTATTCAAATATGGCGGTGTTTATCCTGCTCTGATAGTGTGTGTGGTTTGCAAGGTGCTACTGTCACATTATTACCTACTAGCATGGCTGTTTCTCTTATCACACTAATGTAATGCAATTCCACAAGAATTGCCAGTAAAGATACAAGAAAAGCTTTGTGTAATAGCCTTCCTATATTCCCTTTACATTCAGTCCTACTATTTCATGATATATTGCTTTCAGCACTAAGTTCTTGTATATCAGTCATGGCTTAGTGGCAAGTCATGCAAACTAGTGTTTCCAAGGTCCTGAGTTCGAGAATGACAGAGGAATTTTATTTTTTCTGCTGAGTAAACTACAGGCCTTGTCATTCAGAGAGACTAAGGCACTTTTAAGCAGTTGTAAGCAGGTTAGCGCTGGTTTGCTCGGTGCTCACGCATGCGCAGTGGTGCTTAGCTTTGTGAACACACGCTTAGCTAAGCGCACACAAGCGCACACCCGCTGACTACTGCTTAAAAGTGCTTACTCTTGCGCACACCCATGCTAATTTCTTTGAAAGAAAAGAAAATGGGGAGATAGGAAAGTGGTGAAAAAGGGGGCACAAAGAGGGTAGGACAGTAGGAAAACAAGCTCGGGATTTGCAGGAAGGATGTAGGAAAGGCCCATAAGCTGCCCATTTCTTTATCAGCAACAGCTGTGCATATGTGTGTAATTTGGTGTGAAATTTGAAACCTTCCCCCCTGAGAGAGGGGTGAGGACAACAAAATATGTTGTACAGCCAATTATAATTACCAGTTGACATGTCCAGCAGACATGTCTGCAAAATGGGCAGCTGTGTATGGGGCATAATGTTTTTGTGGGAACAGAGTGCCCTTTTTTATTTTTTTTTCAGGTGAGAGTGGAATGTGAGGTACAGGAAGTAGGTATATTTGGGGAGGTAGGTTGGGGAGGTTAACAGACAAGACAAACAAGACGCATACAGGGGTGGAGTATGACACATGTGGGGGGTGAACACAATTGACGGGGGGCGGATGTTTGGATATCGCGAGCCCATGAGCCCACAGATGGCAACAGTGGAACTGAGATCCCCACCCATGGGCAGTTGCCACTGTGCCTTCACTGCCCAGAACAGGGCTTTGCTGGGGGCTGTGTAGGATGGGCAAGCACACCCATGAGTTGCACCACCCGTGCCTAAAGCTGGCATAGGGATTCAAGCACAGAATGCCTGATCTCGCTATGCACCACAGACAGGACACTTTGGAGGGTGAGTGGACGTGCTCCTCCGGCCACGCTTGCAGAGGGGGAACGAGCCGCATCCCCTGCAGCGCTTCCACCCAAAGGTGGCACAGGGCCACCAGAGGAGGTTCCGGTCTGGGCACTAGTGCCAAGTGCACTCACCATCTGAGGTGGGAGAGGTGGGTCCGCTGGAACCCGCCTTCCCTGTTGTCCTATGTTTAGCAATATTTTATGACATTTTGGGTTAGTAACAAACAATACCATTCAAAATTAGTTGTAACAGCATGCATCAGTATTCCCATTAACCAAACACCCATGAATTCCAAACATTGAGCAACAAGCATAACACATGCATATTTTGAACAACAGTACACAATTCAACAGCATGCAGGGTTGATTGATGGCAACAGGCCATCAGGTTTGGATATGTGAACAAGGCACATGCATCAACATACATGCAAAAATGTATGAACCAACAGGACAAATGTCCATGGGAATTAATTGTGAATACACATACCCAGTTTGGTGTGGAATGGCATTATTTTTGAAAATAGGGTAGGGTGAAGAAACCTGGCCCTGCATGAGTTTAGCCTCATAATCATGGACTAGGAGCCAAACCATATAATTGGACTCCTCAACACCCCACCTCTGTGCTTGGAAGTGACTGCCCTCTCCTACACCTGCCATCCTGACTGAAAATAGGTTCCACAATTAGTTATGCTGTGTATTCCCACCTATCGGGCTTATATATGCCGTTTTTCCTGCACTTATCTGTGACTGGCTATTTTGGAAATGTATCAGCTTAAAAAAAACTGCTTTGTCATGCTTCTATTTCCATTCATTCCTATATATATGCTAATGCTGCATTTCTCAGTGCAACTGTCATGGCTTAGTGGTTCAGTACTTTGACTATGATGCACAGTATCCTGAGTTCAAGCCTGGTCATTGCTTTTTTTTATTTTACTACTGTCTAGACAGGCTAGGAGGTGCGTGTGTCTGTGTAAAGGCGGATTTGATACAGCTTGCTCAATGTTGCCCGCCGGTAAGCCAGTTGGTACGCTGCGCAGCTCCGCGCAAACGGCATACGCTGGTTAACGCGTTATTTGGCTATGAGCATGCATATTACGCTGTGTGAAGCGTTGCTCAGCTACGGGCACACAGTTTTAGCATGTTAAAGTGCTGCTCAACTCCGGGCACTCATATTACACCTGTTAAACCACTGCTCACCTGCGGGCAGTCATACTCAGCTTGTTAGAGTGCTGCTCAGCTATGGGCACTTATAAAATTTTTTTTTTTTTATTGTGTCAGATTTCTTCAAAAATACATGGCCCATTTCATTACATTTTACTTAAATTATAGTTATTTTTATATATATATATATATATATATATATATATATATATATATATATACATATATATATATATATACATATTTGTCAGGGGATTGTTTCGTGCTTATTTCACTAAAAATAGAAAATTGTATTGTTGGGGCTCGTACCGTGACTACCTCCTCTTTGGCCAATGTCTTTACTGCTATGCTATTGCTACTTGGCTTAATTTGCATATTTAGATCTTATATGGTTTTTCAATGACTGCTAACTGTGGCTGAGAGAAGGGCACACCCGCGCAAACGAGTGCAATTATGGGCAAACATTTTTGAAATTATAAAAAAAAAATTAAACTGTTGATTTTTACGTTTTACATTACAGTTGGGTTTATAGTCTGTGGGGGCATGTGTGGTGTGTTTCTTGACATTTCCGCGGACTCGCTCGTGGGAGTGTACTTTCAGGACTGTGACTCTTCTGGGGGTGTGTCCCTTTGCAGAACTCGCCGTGCGGACACGCCCCCTACTTTCCTACTTGGACCGTGTTAGCCTAGGGTGTGATTCACCATGCCCTCATAAATATGCATGACATGCTGACATCACACCGTTTAACTGCAGCCTCCGTGTAAGACATATTAACTCTTACACTGAGGTTTTGTGAATCCTGCCCATTGTCTTTTGTCTTTAAATGCGTCATATGATGTCACAGAGCATTAGTTCTCTGATTGGATGTTTTTGGTTTTTAAATTCATTGCTCTGATGTATGTTTTAATGAGTCTGAAGAAGCGATCAGTTGTTGGATCGCAAAAGTGCTTACTCTTGTTGTCCTATTAAAGTTTTATTCTTGTGGAACCTGGAATTTGGAATCTGGAAGTTTGTTCAGCCATGGACAGCCTGTTTTATTTTATTTTCTACTAATGTATTGAGTACATTGGAATCATGTGATTTGATGGGTGGGTGGCAAATTTGACTATTCTGTGATATTCAGGAATAAAATTGGACTGTGCAGATTTTTTTGTTTTAAATTTCCAGTAGCTTTGAATAGATTAAAGTAGTTTAGGAATGAGTAATGCATTATCTGGTGTTAACCTAGTAAACAGGGATAAGCTTTTTACTCTGTTTAGTGCTCCAAGTTGTTTTATGTATGCCTTTTATGATTATACTGGCATGTTCAATAAATGGGGCCTTGCTGTTAATGTTAACATCCAGGTATTTACAACATGTTATTAACTCAGTGTACAAAGAGTTGATTTTTATGGTTGGCACAGTGCTGGTTGTTGAGGTAAGGGTAGACGCATCCTGGCACTATGTTTGATTGCTGAGTCATAAACATATTGCAGCACCTTTAGGAGGAGGACAGTAAAGCATAGTGGGCTTAAAATTAAGCTTTGAGGAGCCTGGAAACTTAATTTAAATTAGTGCAGTATAGAGTCATGCTGAACCATAGCTTGTGTACTGTCATAATATTGTCTACTAAACTAATTTATAATGGATATACAACAGCCTATTTTTTAAACTCTTTGTATGAGGATGCTATGATTGATGTTGAATGCCTTGGGGAATTCAAAAAAATGCTGCTGTGAAATGTCTTCTTTTACATTGAGTGAAAATGTAGTCAGCTACCTCCACAATGTCTATACGTGCACTGTAGTTTAGACAAAATAAGTCATGCTGCGTTGGTGTTATTTTTTTTATTCTGTGTCAGATTGTCTGTTGGGTAGGAATGTGCTATCCTCTCTCTTTCTCTAGGAAATTAAACATTGGAATTAATAATGAAATAGGTTTATATTTTTCTAATTTGTACCTTTCAGATCCTTTGCACAGAGCTATAACGTTTTAATATTTCCATACCAATGCAACAGAGCCTTCTTTTAGGCATCTGCTCATTATTATTTGAGTAAGTTGGTCTGCTATGTTATTTGATAGTAGTTTTAGATAAACTCTTTGGAAGTTCACCGTAGATAGAGACCCATGACCTTTGACGTTTGTAAAGTAATTTCTTGAAAGTCACTACTGTGACTGGTTTGAAGGTGAAGTCAGCTTGTCCAGAGTATGTTATTCATGTGATAGGGCAGCAGTCACTCAATTCGTGCTGCTTATCTTGAATTGACCAAGGTTTTTGGCACTACCCCATGCTGGGAGTATTAAAAAAAAACAGACAATTTTAATGTAAAACCCTACATTGTCTATTGGATTGCAAACTTGTCATCCAGCAGACTCCAGACTTTCAAAGTTGCTTGTATCTTGCTTGAACACAGTAGGGTACCATGAAGACTAGTGCTAAGTCCTCTCCTGTTTGGCATTTATGTTGCAGATAACCAAGCCAATATGCCAGAAGTGTGGTTGACCAACTTTGGTTATGACTACTACGTAGTCATCCACTGATACTAAACAGCTCCAACCTAGTCTCGAATATACACATACCTAGTGTATCAAAAATGGTCTCAAGCTAAATGCAAAACAGTTCATCACAGTAATATAAGCAAAAAAATATTTCCAAATACAAGTTGTAAATGGTACTCCTCTTCAGATAAATTCAGTCATAATAGATGTGGCTACTTAACTGGGACAGTTATCATATTTTTACTATAGACACAGCGTTGATCAGTCTGGTGTAGTTAGTTCCCAAAGGAATATTCTCAAGGTGCAGTGATCTGATGCTATTACTGTATTCTTCTCTTATCAGGCAATCATTGAATACAATTCCCCCCATTGTATGCAGAAATCCAATCATATCACTCAACTGGAAAGGCCAAGAACATTAAAGGCCTTAAATTCTTCAACTGTCCAGATAGATTCTCCTTATACTCATAGCCTACCAGCTACTCCTAAGTGGCACATGTCCCACAATACATTTTGACCACCAATTCCTTCACAAAACCCGTGTCTCTACAAATAATTGTAATAGTGGCCTAAATCAAGTCTTATAAATAGACAAGACTTGTGATAGGGATCGATTCCTAACTCAGCATATTCCCAGCTTTTGAAATATGTTACCACTACAGGTCAAATAAAGCATAGCTTTGGCTACTTTTAAGGCTAGTGTTGATGGTTGGATGGGTAAAAACAAATTTATAGTTTGTACTATAGTTGGATTATGTTAACTTCAAACTTGTTTATTAGTTTTATTTTGTGTGATACTGTATGGACTACGTAGTCTCTTAGGTAAGTTGTTAGTATTGAACTATGAAAGGTTACTATTAGCTTATTTGTGTTTTAGGTTTTGTGGAATATTGTAACATGGCTGTGTTGGGGTTTTGTGTATGTTTTATGAATGAAGTTGTGGTATAGTAAATACTGAAAAATATAATGGTCCTTTAGGTGGAAAGGTGCTTGTTCTATGGAAGAGTAAAGTTAAAAGTGTGGAAGAAAAGTAAGAGGTAGTGCAGCTGGGGAATGGGGAGGGTACTGAGTGCAAACAGCCACACCCCTAGCTCACAGCATAAGCAAATTAGTCACATTTGCACAGCATAACTGTGCCTAGTCAACTAAGTGATGTAATAAAGTAACAGATGAATAGCTCAAGAGCTTCAAAGTAATGGATGGAAAGGCTTTGAAAAGTAAACTATGCTGTGTGTATTATGGCTATTGTGGCTGGAGACAAAGTGTACAGTATTATCCTGGCCTGTCAGGAACTCCTGCAGAAATAAAACTATAGTGTATTAAAAGAAATGTCCCGTAGTTAAAGATCTCAGACTGGTGGTCTGTACCTTGGCAGATTACTGAAACAGTGGACAGCAACAATGAAAGTTGATATGCCTAGGGAGGGCTATACAAGCCTACACTACTTTATTGTTTCAATACTAAACAGTTGTTGTTGGCGACGTGTGTAATGCTAAGTTTAAGAAAAGAAAGACAGGATACAGAGAGCAGATGTAATGAAGGGCAGATAAAAATATAACAACTGGCACACAGTCATATCAGTACAGTAATGCAAAGGCAGTGGTAACACACATCTTCACAAACTAGTACAGTATGCAGATAATACATCCTTTGCTTGTGGAACCTTCTGTGAAAGTGTAGACTGCTCAATGAATTCCCTTATACCTGATTTTAGTGCTGGATGCCTGTTCGGGTGCAGTTGTGCTGTGCTGGCTTTATAAAGGGTACTTTTTTTTTACCTATTTGCTCAACAGTGTTACACTTTAAATCTGTTAACCAGATTTTCATGTCCTCAGGAAAAACACTGAGTGCTTGTTCCATTGTCATACATATTCCCACCATTTCAGTAGTAGTAACTATATATCTATGTATTCACCTATTTAAGTAAGTGTTGATCTCTGCAATGAAGTTACCAATATTCTCTTTTGGATTTCTATTATGCTCTCTAAACATTTTTTAAACTTCAGGCATATACTAAAACATTAAAATTACACATTTTTAAATTTGCAATATCCTAATCAATCAGACTCAAATATTTTGATGGAATATTCACAGCTTTACTCATAATCCCTGGTCAGTTTGGTACTTATTATATATGTTCGAATTGCTACATAAAACTGTTATTTATTTCTTCCACTTATTTATTTCTTCTGCTCAGGAAGCAGTTTAGCATTGACCTTAGCTGCTGGGTCAGGTTTTTACTCCTGCTACTCACACACCATTGGTGGATGGTAAGCAACAGATACTGTTTTTTTTTCTTTTCTTTATGAATCTTTAGACACTCTATTTCTGGTCCAAACTTCTCAAATCAGTGAACAAATTTCAGTCAATTGCAGGCACACAAATTTAATTCCGAAAAACCTTTAAAAATTATTATTTTTAAAAATTAATAAAATATATATATATATATATATATATATATATATATATATATATATATATGATTTGAGAAGTTTGGAATATTTATTCATATATATTTATTCATATTTATTTAAATTCATAGTATTTCATATTTTATGGTTAAGATAACTTTAAGTAAATTAAATTGCTAATTGATGTGTTTTTGACGCCAATTTAGTAAGAAATACCTAAGAAGTTATAAATATAAGCGTCATTGTGAGTAGAGTGTTTTTTCTGAAGAAGTTTCGCAATTTAGTGGAACGAAAAACATATTTTATTTTTGCGTTTAAAGTGAATAAACGGTGATAGTTAGAAAACATCGCTTTCCTGGCATTTTTGTGACAGTTTGGTTTATTTTTCGAGTGGTCTTTGGATGTATAGGCAGTGTCTGTCTTTTGTGGGGGGTTAGGAAAGGAGGCAGTATTCCCAGATAAGACCTATATATTTCCACAACTGGCTTGTTAGTTTATTGTGAGATAAAATTTTGTCAGCTTTGAACATTAAGCCTTGGGCACAACGTATGTCTTCCTTGAAAGAAAAAATAAAACTGAAATTCTTTTCTTTTTCATGATTTTCATTTAGGCCACCATTGGAGTAAAATGCTGAGAAAATGCTCTAAAATGCATCCCAGGGGACGTATATAACCCCTATGGCTTTGGGGGCACCAGCTTAATTGAGTTATTTCCTAAATGGTTATTACTGTGCTGACTTGGTAAGGAAAGGAGTGCTGAAAGAATGCAAAGAAAACTAAAGCTGAACAGTAACAGTGAATTTCTTTCCTTACTAATAATTTTTGTTCAAGCCATTATTGGATGAAAAGGTTGTGCAAAAAGAAAAAAAAAAACTTTACAATGCACTCCAAAGCATATAGAAAGTTATAGCTTCCTGAAAAATCTGAGAGTAAGGCAAAATGTGAGAAAAGAAAGAAAAAAAAGTAATATACATTGTATGGGGAGCCCAAAAGGGGGTGGTGGTGGAAAAGAGAAGACTGGAGAGTGTGTGTGTGTGGGTGGGGAGGGGTGTTGAAACAGTAGGCCTAGTCGTCACTTCATTTAAGTCCAGACCTGTACATATAGTTGTTGTAATGTATCATTGTTGCAACTAAATGCCAGTACAACTGTAAGTGTCCCTTTGTTAGACAGGCCAATAAAGTGTGGTACATAGACCTGTTGTAATGTAACAGCTTGTAGCTAAGGTCTGTCTGTGTGTACTACTCCTAAAAGTTTGCAGCACAAACTAAAAGGTTTATTAGGAGGTGTGGCATTGACCAGATGATACTTATACTGGAAGTGCCTAGGGGGCCCCCAACTTGACATTTGCTGGGGGCCCCCAAATGTTAACACCGACCCTGGCTTTGAGGCTGGTAATCCTCTTTGTGAGGTATTTCTGCAGCCGTTCCAGTTGTTGTAGATGTCTTGTGAGGTACATACCAAAAGGGGCATTGTACTTTAATAATGGGTCTAATGAGTGACGAGTAGAGAGGAACAATTACCTCTTTATCCTGGATGAGAAACCTTTTGTGATGAGGTATGCCACGTAGAAGAATTTCCTGACCACTGTGGCGATGTGATTATCAAAGGAAAGACTACTATTCACCTGTGTCCCAAGGTCTCTTATCACACTTTCGGTGTTAAGTAGACTACCGCCTATGTGGTAGTTCGTGGGTACAGAGTTTTTACCAAAAAAATTCAAATATAAGAATATAGCTTCTTTTTTTTTTTGCATTTTTCATGTTTGTTTTATGTTTACTAAAAAGCCAAGTATGGTACAGCTACAGCCATATTTTTCTTCTATTTTCCTTGGTTTAATAAAGTTTAGTTTACTTTTCTCACATTTCTCTTCTGAAAAAAAGTGGTTGCATTTTCCTTTGCAATGTAACAGTTTGACCTTTCTTCCACTTCCTAGACTTTAAGACAGTTATATTGATAAATCCTAAACAAATGCAGTTGGGAGGAAAGGAAATATTATATCTCTCAGACACCCTGATTCCTTCTCAAGAAAAGCCATCTGCATTTATATTATTAGCACCATTAAAATTCTGGGTGGTCATGTCATAATCTTATAGAAGCAAATTCCATCACAAAAACTTATCTTCCTGCTGACTGCCTCAGTATAACCACTTAAAAACACTATCACCAGTAAGCACCATCAGCTTCCTCCAAAATAAATAGACTTGAAGGTTTTCGAGAACTGAAATATAAATCCTGTCTTGAATGATGTGTGTGACTAAGATAAAGCACTGGATGCTGTTCTCCTTTTGAAGAGACCTGCCTGAGTGCAGCACACATTCTGTGATTTGAAGCATCCACCTGAAGAGTAAATTACTGGCTGTAATTGGGACTGGTTAGCATAAGAGGTTCACTGAAAGCATCCCTGAGCTTCTGGAATGCCTGTTCACAAACTGGTGTACAAATAACCTAATATGCCTATTTTTAGAAAAGGTCCATAAAAAAAGTAGGCTTTCTGCAGTACTTACTGTCTATGTCTGAATAGCCTCCACTTTAGCAAGCTCTGGCTGAATTTTATGACCCCCCCCTCCTCCAATGACCTATATAAATTAGTTCCGCCATCCCTGGCATTTGCTTGCTTTAATTGTAATCTCAGCTCTTTTTAATCTGCTTTGAATTTCTCTATTTCACTCAATTTCCCACAGGACCAAATAAAGACTGTAATATCATCTATGTAAGCTATAGCATAGTTTCCATCTTCTGATAGGATGTGATCTTATTGCCTTTGAAAAGTTACAGGGCATCCCAAAGGCAATTTTGAAAATTCATACTACCCAGATCGGGTAACAAATGTTGACCTCTTCTTTGTTGTGGGTTTCAAGGGTACCTGACAGTAACCTTTAGTGAGGTAGATAATGGTCAGATATATAACCTCATCCAGCTGCTCTAAAGGTGCATCTGTCCTCAGCATGGAATATGTATCAGTTAATGTGTGGCTATTCACATTCCTCTAGACTTTGCAGAGCCTGGTGCACCCATCCTTTTTTGGTACCAGGATTATTGACAAGGCCCAGAGAGAGTTGGACTACTGGATAGTGCTAGATTTAACATTTCCTGCAGTTATCTCCACATGGCTTGCTTGACTTGTTCAGGCACAATATATGGAGCCTGTCTGATATTCACATGGTGCTCTATTATTTTAGTACATCCTAATGTAGCAGAGAACTTGACTCCAAATTCTTGTATCATTTCTTGGGTTGATTTAACCCGTTTAGAGGAAAGCTGCTGGGATAGTGATACCTCATCAGCTAAGACAAAAGTCTGAGTCCTTACTGGGGAGGTCTTCAAAAAATCACACTCTTTTTCTTCTTATAACCCCGTATGTATACTCAGTACTAGTGTTCCTCTGTATCGTGACAGGACTTTGTCATATTGACATGGTAGAGCTTTTGTTTTTACTGCCTGCCTCAAAACTCCACCATGTGATTAACATCACTTGTCTTTCTTGACAACAGTGAAATGATCCAACTATGCTGCTTGCATCATATTGTACCGAACATAAATAAATACCTTTACCTTTTTTATGACCTTATACTCTGCAGCTTTCATTGTCCAGATATCATAGACTGCCATTGGACCTGTGCTAGGTGCTCTTGAGCAATCCCCATGAGATTCCTAAGCCCAGTCCTGAAGTTTAGGGCAGTTTTCATAACAAATTCTTCATGGGAATGACAGTCACCCTCCCACGCATCATCATGGGTTAAAGTCAAAGGCTTTCTTCACCCTGGACCATAAAGAAGCTCATATGGCAAAAAAAATCTGTGACCTTATGGAGTATTGCTCTGTATGAAAATATTAGATGCAAAATGTACTTTTCTAACTCCTCTTAAACTAATCTAAAATTGCTGTCAGCCTACTCTAGAGAGTAAAGTTAAACCCTTCCAATAGACAATTTGCTTTTGGATACTAGGAGGTAGTTTTTAATAGCTTTACTGTGCAACACTTCCACAAGGAAATAAGCAGGTTACCCATAAAGTTAAACCCTCTCTCTGTTACTACACACTTTATTGAAAATTTCTAGCATAGCATTTGGCACCGTTTTCTGCCTCAGTAGAAAAAAGCAACAACCTCCATTTACCTAGTAGTACCTAATACCTTTGATGCCAATTTGTAACATGTACAAAGCACTACCCTTTTTTCTGATTCCTGCAGTTTATCAGAGATTTGCTTAGGTGAAACGACACTAGAGAAGATGATACATGTTGGTCACGGGTAAGTTTATAAATATTTCTCATTGGTGAGAGTGCTGCAGAGGTATTTGTGGGAGCTACCCTTGAATCCACAACTGCTTTCAGAGGGCATGGTCTACAACACCAACCCAAAAATATTTCATCTCGTAGCATGGCTATGAATAGGTACAAGCTGATAAACAAAGCCGAAGACTCTAAGTAGTGGAAACTGTATTTCAGTCTGGAATGTTATCAAGAAGCATGACCCAGACCACAATGGCAGAGACACAATAAATGACAATAAGAGACAGATGTACACAAAATGGTCAATAGTGCAATAGATAACTGATAATTATAATGTTACAGAATAAAGCAAACAGCAACAGTTGCCAACTTACACAGCAGTATAAACAGCTGATGGCAGAAGTAGTAAAAACTGAAAGGATTCCCAGTAACTAGAGAATATTATATAAATACATAGAAGTAAAAGGAAACAGTTTGTGGGAAGAAGAAAAGATGTTGTTACTAAACATATTTCTAACATATTAGATGTTACATATATACAAAAGTTGAGAAATACAATAATTAGCTGGAAGCTTCAAAATAATGTAAGAGGAGTGTCATTGTGCTTGGGCAAATAAATACTTTAAGTGATTTAATTTGCAGAGAGCTTATTCATCTGAGCTTCTGAAACAGTCACATCTTGCTTTCTTTGTTAGATAGAACTTTAGCTTTTTCTTAAAATCTACAATATTATTTTGTGAACTTTGTTCATTTGGCCTCCTTTTCCAGGAGGTTGATGGTGCAAAGGTGCTTTTTCAGTAGAGGATAATGTAATGTTTAATCTAACCAACTAGGTTCATAGCTTGAATGGTGCAGCATAAGAATATTCTTTACAGGGGAGAATAGCCTCAATGCAACAGTTTGAGTGCACATTAATTAAGAAGAAAGGCAGCTCTAGTAGTTACTGGCAACCATTTTGATTTATGTATTGTTTTGCAGTGATCCTCAGAGGGAGACAAATCTGAAAATTTTATTTTCAGTGGTTTGTTTGTTTGCAGTGTACTTGTGTTACATGCTTATAGAAGGGCTATGATGGATAGTGTATACTCTAGTTTGGGTAAAAATATATTGCTGACTATGTTTTTTCTAGATTCAAAAGTGAGTAAAAGAGCTACTTTCTCAAGCTTTAGGAGACCTTTACTGGATTTAAAATATTTAGTAACTAGATTTTAGTGTCTTGATAGAAGGCAAAATTTTGTTTCAATAATATACCTAAACCTTTTTGTTGAGTAACATAGAGTATTGCCAGAACCTTGAGATCAGTTATCAAAAGGGAAGAAGAAGATACAGTTTTTCTGTTGGTTCCAAACAGTATGCCTAAAGACATTTGAGTGTTAATGGGAAAGTTATTAGTAAACAGCCTATCCTATATTCAGTCAAAATCATGTTGCAATTATTTGTATATTACTGTGTTTCTGTAAGATCTGGTACAAACTTTGATGATGTTTCTGTGAGATCTGGTACAAACTGTGATGATGTGAGGTAGTGCCAGCTGTGCCAGGGAGAGTGGGTAGTGCATGTTACAGCAGATCTAGCTGGAGTTTTGTAAAGAATTATATGTCATTTGTATATCATACTGATTTGTACTGATGCTTGTGGTAAAAATGTTTTAACAGTGGGTCCTGCTGGACAGAATAGAAATATACATGTATGTCAGACTGTATTATTGTAACTGATGAAATGTATATATTTTAACAGAGGATACTGGAAGGGGAGGGGTTAACCTCAGCCCAGCTAACCTTAAGAAAAATAGCCTGAAATTAAATGACTTAGTTTAGGTCATAAAGATTTTATCTCACAGCTCTGAATACTGCCAGAGAATAGCTTGTTAGTTTCTGCAAGAAGGGTGGAGTGCTGGAAATGTTTTACAGTTTCCATATGCAGTAATAAACCTTAGCTAAAGTTCTCTGTGTGCACTGTGACACATCAGTGCCAGATCCTGACTCAGTTTCTAGTGAAAGGGTAGCATGGGAACCACAGAGTCAGATGACCAGATGTGATGCCATTCTGTAGCCAGCACTGAAATTGTATTTGAATACTATTGGGAGATGTGATAATTAAACTCTGTTGTTGGAATTGACAAGGAACCCTCATCCACTATCATCTTGCCTTGCTTTAGTAAATAAATAGGGGACAGTAATTCTTCAGTCAGTTAGGAAAATATAGTGAGATTAGCTAAATGTAGTTTCTTTCTGTATCCATCTGATTCTTTCCATCAGTGTTTTTTTTTATATTTCTTGTGATTGAAACTCTGGTATTTATTGTAAATAGATATTCAGTGTTTTCTTTTTATTACTTATTATTAAATATAGCTAAACCTTTCATTGAGTCTGGACTTTTAGAAAATATTTAACCTTTGAAAGTACTTGCATTTATTTATTGGCACTATGGCTCCATGTTCCTGAAAGTTTTTCTGCTTGGTTAATACTACCATTTGTATAAATATTAATTTTACTAAGTGTAATTAGATACCCTTATAGCAGCCTTAAAGTAGCTGGCTTTGGGTGTTCTGATGTCAGAGTGTGTAAGCTGTATAAAAATCAAATCTCAAAGAGTGTGTGTGCGTGTGTGCGTGTGTGTGTGTGTGTGTGTGTGTGTGTGTGTGTGTGTGTGTGTGTGTGTGTGTGTGTGTGTGTGCATGTGCATGTGTGTGACAGCTACTTTGAACAGGGACACTGAGATCACTGATTTCACAGAGAGAGAGTTGGTTTGGAACACCCAGCTAAGGACTCAGCTCTGTATCGGTCAGTGGGGAGTCTTATTTGGGGTCTGGAGAGAAAGTCTATGCCCAGAACTAGTGTGTGCATTTGCTGTGTGATTGTATGGGGAATTGTAATTGGTGCAGAGAGCTGCATCAGAAAATACTGTGTGTGTCTGTTTTCTCCCAGTGAACATTCTCCACATGTGTCAGTGGTGAGGACTGAGGCTCCTTGATCACTGTCCCAGAGAAGGGATACCACACAAACAATATAGTAATATAACTTAGATCTGGTAAAAATATGTCTCAGTGGCTATCTCAGTGGCCTTCTTGTGAATACAAGTAGAAGCTACTGGTTTAACCATAAGTGAGATTGAATAATATTCCCAGGAAAATACCTGGATTTGTTATATTTCCTGAAACAAGTTCTGATATGACCTGAGCAGAGAAAGAGAGAGAGGACATAGCCATGTGGGATCTTCCCCTTGTGTTATAAACTTTGCCACATTCCTTGTTTGGGTTTATGGAATCTGGAAAAAACAACAGTCGGACAACTTTATTACAGCTTTATTACAGCAATCTATTTCACAAACAGAACCAGTAAACTTATTATTCAGAGCCTTATATTCCTTGTCTGATATTACATCCAGACAAAGTTGCTTTGCAAACACAGTCTACATTCACATAAAAAGTAAATTCTTTCCTCTCCAACCTGCTTTACATGAATGATGTTTATTGCTTCCAACTATATGTTGAACATAATAGCAATGTTAAATTTCTTACCTGGCAATGAAGAACCATATTATTATCACCCTATCTCTGTTTCCACTTGAGATATTAATACATTCTGTACTTAGGACATTTTCTTACTGTTTATGTTCCTACATACTTCATTGCTGATGGATGTTTCATCTGTTTTGATGTAGATTTCATTACTATATTAAAGATCTAAATACTCTGCTATATTACATTTGAAGAATATGCTTTGTGCCACTTCTGAAATGAAGTAATAAATTAACTACAAGATCTGTTCTTTGTCTTTGTATTTTATTAATTAATATTTTATATTGTACTGCAGTGTTAGATACCTAAACTTCTCTGGAATAAAAGTATGATGGAAGAAGAGGAGAAGATCAGACACTAGTGGGTATTTTAAAAGATTTATGAGACACATCTTATTAGAGATACATGGCACTGTTACAAAAAGATGCATTAATCTCAGCAATACAGGAATGATGTTTGTATAGTGAGTAAACAACCATCATTCAGTTTACTGAGGACAAGCTTGTATTTGACTGGTGGAGTATGACTAAAGAGAGTTTACTCACACAAGATTCATTTGCAATTTTATTTCAGAATGCCTTTTTACAGTTTCCATAGTATGTTCATAAGTGTCTAGTCAGCAAAGATTATCAAGCCTATGAATATCTGTTACTGCACTTTCTTTCTCCATTTGTACACCTTGTGTCTGAGCAGGTTGAGTTAACATGGAAGCAGTCCCAGTTTACTCTGGAAAACTAGGCATTTGTAAATGTGGGGCTTACCCACTTAACACATGAATTAAAAGAAAAGAAGTCAGATTTCTTTTTCATTATATTGATGAATTAGAACATATAATTTTTATTAGACAGAAAGCCTTCCACAGGTAGAGCTCATAACTGCACTAGTGACTTTTTAGATCTATTGCCGGTAATCAAATATTAGCAGAAAAATATCAGTTATTGTTGTACAGCTGCTAATACAGCAATAAAGGACATATTGAGTTCTGCACTGTCTCTTCCATACCTTTCAGTAAGTTACATTGAAGTAATTATATTTAAAATCCTTAAGTTTCATGCTTGCTAAGGCAAAATCTTACCCGAAAGATTGATGTATACCTCTGTATCTCACTTGATATAATAAAACAGTTTCTTCACATTTTGTCTAAAAATAACTTTTCACTTTACTAGGTAATGCTTATTCCTTACTAAAAATCCTTGCTCATTTGAAAGTCCTTGACTATTTTTCTTATATGCTCATTTCAGATGCTTTATTATCTCAAGATCTATCACCCACTGTAAAGGCAAACTGTTTTACCAAAGGAACACTTTCAGCTATATGAAAATGTGTTTCTACATTTGAAAATGGCAGCGATAGGATGCTGTTGAACTTTCTTTTACCAATGATTTCAGATACTTACTAGCTTATGGCGTTTAACATTTACCTCAGTTTTAGATGTTTAGCATATACGATGCAGAGCTACATCTGCAAGGCATTGCATTTTGTAACTTCCTGTTCTACTCTTGGTCAGTACTGCTCTCTGTAACTGTGAACACAAGTCTTCCTATTCAGTCTGTCCCCTCTGTTCATTCACGTCTAACTGCAATCATAATGCAGCATTACCATAATTATTGCATCTAATTCTTGCAGAGGTTTCTTGTGGGGCAAGTGGAACAGATGGGCTTGCAGAAACTATTGCACTTGGGCTCAGTTATTTTTACTTGTTGTAACTCCCCTCCCATACTCATGTATCACATGTCAGCTAGGAGTGCAAAGTGGAGTTCACATGTGGATATGTCCCACTCTGGCCTGTAGACCAATCATGTCCTTCCACACTTCCATTCTGGTATTCTCCTTTATCTCATAAGTCTAGGTCTAAACCTGGACTATGAAATGGTCTCTGTCCAGCAGGCAACCTCCCTCCAGGATAGGTACATGCATCCTCCCTGCATGTGTCATCAAGCACCTGATCTGCTAATCATAGTCATGGCTTTATCCCTCTATGCCACCAGCACAAATGCCTCATGCTGTCCAGTATTGTAAATTACAGTTCATTGAATGACTTTTTCATCTACCTGATCATTCCACTTGATTATGACAGTCTTTGTTCAATGGCAACAATTAGATAGCAGAAAAAGTATTTAAATAAACTGCAGCTGGAGACATTTGTCATTTTTGACTGAGCTTTTGATTTATTCATAGGATTGCGTTTTTACTTCTGTAGTCTATGCGTTGGACTTCAGTATCAGTTACATTGCTAATGCTGGCTGTCTGTATCATTTGCGCTGCAGCTAAGCTATTCAGCATTCGGTCCATAAAATTTGATCAACGGTTTATGATCTTCACTTGAATATCTGTATTACATTTTGCATTTCGTACATTGACCCCTGTTTTCTTCTGAATCATTTCATTATCAATTACTTTAGACTGAAACAAGAAAAGGAATTCCTTTAAGACTATTTTATTTTTAATATTTGCTATGTTTCCAAGTTTGCTATGTTCCCATTAGTAAATATTTTTATTTATATGCATTTATTTAGACTTCCTAGCCAAAAGCTGTCTCTGTTCTTGCTCAACACCAGAATAAACTATATCCCTAAATGTGAACAAATACCTATAGATATCTTACATTTCCTGACTCTCCCTTCTTCACTCAGTTCCTTACTTCTATTAATTCTCTTCCCTGGCTTTCCGTCTAAATATACCATAAACCTACGTTTATCTCACTTTATATTGAAATTCCCATTTGTATTAAATTAACTTACCTTAATTTCTCTATAAAATGGATAAAATTTGTCTAACTATTAAATCATTGTCATATAACTTGTATATATTCTTAAGCAATGTTTTCATATTATGTGTAATTTGGTATAATTATTTAAACTGTATTTGTGATTTGCATTATTTCTAAAGAGTATAGAATTATTGCTTTTAAAATATTTTATAATACTTTAGAGCTTTTCTCCCTGGGCGTTCACTGAAAATGGGATCCTACTCAGTCTTTCCGGGTAATCAAATGTCAGTAAATAAATAAATAAATAAATAAATAAATAAATAAATACATAATTTTCTTTTAATGCTAGTCTACAGACAATATTATAGCAATCACTAGCTTCTGTTTTACATATAATTATGTAGTTTATAGTAACATTTTTAAACTTCTTCCAAAGACCATTTATGAAGTCACACCTGAAAAAAACTCTTGATTATTTTTAGCACTTTCAAATGACATAGTCTATATTCACCCTTTTTTACCTTTAGGTTACTTCTTATATTCTAATATCTATAAAATGAAAATAATAAATCTTATTAATATTTTGTAGTGCACATTTATAATTGCTCATTCCGGAAAAAAATGGAATTGTCTTGCCCAAATTCTAATTTGAATTATTATTTGTAGCATTGCAACTGTCAGGGCTGCAGTGTCTGTCATTCATTCCTATCCTAGTAGACACAAATTTTTCGCAGGACTATCGTGTATGGCTCTGCTCGATTGGGGATATGAACAGTATTTAATGCTCAGAAAGGGTGGCAAAAACTTTTTCAGTGCATCTGCTTAAAGGGGTATTCAGCTAGGCATCTTATGTTTTTCTTGATCTCTTGCCTAGTGTTGTTTTTACGTTCTTAATGTTCTAGTGGAAATCATCTCAGGTAACAAGTTTACTAACAAATTGGGAGTGTTTCATTACCCCTGTTGTACAGTATTTGACCACAAAAGTTAATCATTCATAGAATCACCACCTCCTGCCACCACAGACAATTTTGTAATTGAACAATAAAACACTTCACTTGCTGTGCAAGGGATACTGAAAGTTAAATATGCAGAAGGCATTTACTCTTTTATAGGGAAATTCAAGTAAAGAATTGTTGCCGGATAGTTACCTTTAGAAATATACCAGCTATAATCTAGGTCTAGACCATTGTCTAACTAGAAGAAGAATGAAAATGGTCATTGCTAATGTATAAAGTCATTCAGTAGGTAAGGCAAGGCAATCACAGGTAAAATAATACAGACACGAGCTCACTGCCCCTGGGAAGCAAGTTCTCTTTCTCTCTTTCTTTGTCTTTTTTTAATGCCCATGTAAAACTTTTTGTTGCTCTCAAAATTGTTCAGATCACCAACAAAACAGAAAAAAAAAGACAAATGTTTAGCAGAAACAATGAATTTTTAAAAGGTCACATTACTTGCAGAAAATTTAGGGAGGTGTCCTAGAATAGACTAACATTGACAGGTATTCGGTTAGCACTGTACATTCTGACTAGTTACCTCTCCTGCATCTGGTGCAACAATTAAGACTCTTTTACTTCTTTTCAGGTCAACATTTCAATTCTAAATAGTATTTGGCTGCAAAGACTAGATAATTCCACTCCACTGATAGTAAATTGCTTTTTCAGACTACTTTAGGGTATCTACTACCATGAAAAACCTTAAGTATGCTATTAGATATTGTATGTAAGTGTGTGCATGAGCCACGGTGGTACAGCGGTAGCGTTGTTGCCTCACAGCAAGAGGTTATCCTGTTCAATTCTTGGCTGGAGTGCCTTCTGGTGGAGTCTGCATGTTCTCCCCACAGTCGAGTGGCCTCCGAAAGACATGCATGAATGGACATGCCTTAGCTGAAGGTTGGGTGTCGGGCTGGCAACTCGGCATCATAAAAATCAACTGCCAATCATTACGGACCGGAGTTCCGCTGTGGTGACCCCTAACCGGGAAAAGCCGAAAAGACAAACAACAACATGTAAGTGTGTGTGTGTGTGTGTGTGTGTGTGTGTGTGTGTGTGTGTGTGTGTGCACATCTATGCATCTTTGAAACTGTTTCATTTTCAACACTGTTGCTATATCTCTATTGAAAAACGGTTGCAAATTCTATACATCCTTTTTCCAGCCCCCTTTTAGACCTTAATTGATTTTTCCTGAGACCCCCCCCCCCCAAGAAACATAGGTTGATGATGTGCATCCCTTACTTTTATTCTTTCTTGTCATGAAAGGTCATTTGAATTTTTATTCGTTTAAACACTTCTGAATTGCCATGCACGAATAGCCTCCATCTTGACAGACTTTGGCTGGATCTTGCCAGCACCCACCTATGATCAATGAAATACACTTCTGTCATTCCAATTTAACATTTTGTTTGCCTGGATAGTTAACCGTGCCATTTTTAATCTTCTGAGTACCTTCTTAATATACAGCTTTCAGGCAAGACTAAGTGTAGGTAGCAACATCATGTGCATAACCAAGTCCATAGTCTTTTGTTCCTGCCAGGAGATTGTCTGCCATCCTCTGGAAAGTTACTGCATCATTCTTTATCCCAAAAGGAATTTCATTACATTTTTATAATCCAAAGTGGAATAAAACATGTTGATCTCTCTTTGCTGAAAGTATCAATGGTACTTGTCAGCAGCAGTTAAATTCTTAGGCCCACTCAACTATTACAAGGATTTATCCAATCTATGTAGGGGATAGCATCCAGCTCTTTGTGTAAATTTAATTTTCCAGACTCAACCCAGAACCTGATGCTCCCATCTATTTTAACATCACCACTAGTTGTGAGGTCCAGGAACTGTTGGAATCTTGGGTTACCCCGGATCCACTTATCTTAACTTTTGCCAGTGATATAGCTGGTCATTTTGAGTTACGGTCAAACTTCATGGTATCAACTGTCAGTAGAGCAGCTAGAGTGGGGCAAAAGGGATAACTGCCTTGGGGTGCAAAGTGTTGGGGCATAATCGGCCATTCATCATTCTGATCGCTCTTTAGTGCAATACCAGTTTTTAAAAAATGGAATTGCATTTGTGGCCAAACCTGTGAGCTATAGTGTGCAGTGTGTGGCTTAAACTAGCAGTATAGCAAACAAAAAATCTGATTTTTTTTAACTAAAACCAGAGGTCCATTGCAGGGTACAAATTGCTTGCTACAGTTAAAAGAATTTTTTTCTTTTTTAAAATAAAACCTGTGTGCATTAGCGCTCTGTGCATAGTATAAACTGTACCACGTGATTCTTTTTTTGCTCATGTGAAAAGCTGTGGGAATGGATGCTAGTCTGTGGGACCATCAGAGGATGCTGGATGAGCCTGCTATGCTTCTTTAAACTGTTACATAATTCAGGAGCTTTTCCCTTTCTTCAGGGTTGTGTGATTCATTGCATTAGCATTTTTAGTTTCCACAGGTGTGGGAGAAAAGCCCTCACATTGGGGGGCATGGGGTTGAAGCCTCCCATCTCAAAGATGCTTTTTGCTTCTTTTTTGATGATAATAAATGTAACGTAATGGTTCACATTTGTGATCACTTTAGTGAGGTTATTTCAGATAATGGTGAATCTAATGCTTTTTGTTTCAAAGAATCTTATCAATGATTATTCATTATATACTCATGTGTGTATATACATACATACACACACACACACACACACATATATTATATATATATATATATATATATATATATATATATATATATATATATATATATATACACACACACATATTGGAAGCTCATACTTTCAAAATGTCAAACTTCATGTGGTCAAGACTATAGCATCGAAGGTTTGAAAGTTTGAAACTTCAATAAAAAATAAAAGCAAGATTTTTTTTTATGTTTATGCAGGGGGGCAAGCCCTACAGCACCCCCAACACCCCTGCTAATTAAATATCCAAACTCTGAGATCACACTACAGTGAAGAGAAAGGTAAATGTTCCATTCTGTGCTGTATGGCAATCTCCGTTTAAACTGTTCAAAGTTTGAAAACATCGATCTTATGGTCTCAACCATATGAACTTCAAAGTTTTGAAACTTTGAGGTTCCAAAGTAAACCCATATATATATATATATATATATATATATATATATATATATATATATATATATATATATGCATACATACATACATATAGATATATACACACACATTATGTATATATATATATATATATATATATATATATATATATGTGTATGTATATTATATATATATATATATATATATATATATATATATATATACATATATATAAATACACACACATACACATAATGTATATTTTATAAGAAATCTTACATATAAAAGGGAATGCTTTAACAGATGTAGTCAATCTAAGGGAAATGTTTGTCAGGTGCTTATATGCTGTAACTAGATGTGTGGTGAAGGAGGAGGCTGCCTTGGACATACGTAGGTGCCAATGGCGTATCATTCAGCTTTTTGCTCAATAATTCTCAATAAAGTACAGAAATAAAAGGAGGTAGCACAATGGCCCAAAATCAGAGATAATTTTTAAATATTTCTGTAATTCTCTTAGAGAGTTAATAGAACAGAAGCTTTTGCATTGATGAATTAGCACGCATGAGAAGTACAAAACTGTACTAAGTAGCATTATGACTGACTGTAATCCTCAGTCATTTACCAGAAAATCAGGACAGAGCAAAAATATGAAGCAAAATCAGGGATGTTCTACAAAATCTGGAGCAAGTGAGATGTATGAAGACAATTCTTTAGCTTAGCAAATGTAAATAAACTTTGGTTCCTTCTTCATTGCTTATCTAATGTGAGGGTACCAAACCAACAGTCATGAGTGATGACACCAGTAATTATGGCCTAGGTGCTGTTTTACTTGTCTGGGATGGACAGGTCCTAAGATTTATTGTCTACTGTTCCAGAAATAGAAGAAAAGTACCTTACAAACATGTTTGTATGTGAGAAGGTCTCAAAATACCTATTTAGGCTTGAGAGCTTCCAACATGAGACTGACCACAAGCCACTGGTTTCACTGATTGATTCCTACAGTGTAGATAAATCACCATCAAGATGCCAGAGGCTACTTGAAAGACCTGAACATTTCAATGCCAAAGTGAGATGTACCTGGAAAGCAACTGAATACGGCTGACATGTTGTCAAGAAACCCAGTATCTGATCAGACACAATCTGCCACTTAAAAAGGCATTGCTGACTGTGAGCAGAGCATTTCAGCAGATCAAGCAGTAAGTATTAAAAGACTTGACAGACTAAAATAAACTATCAAACATGACAGTGAGCTACAAATGGTCATTACATATGTTGGAAACAGAGAAAATATCAGAAATACAAATAATATATTGCAGAGTGGAATCACGTTAATCTAATGAATGCAAATACTCTGAATGTAAATAATGTGAATACAAATTGCTGAAAACTAGTAGGGGAGTCAATCTTCCCGCAGCCAATCACGTGGAGGAAGACCCCACCTCACCTACTTATGTATCAAATTCCACAGTTGCACATAAAAATGGGAAAAAGTGCAACCTCAATGATCACTGAAAGTGATATCAGCAATTTGTATTTGTGTAAATGGCATTCATAGTTACTGAATTCATTGTACCAAGATGTTACTTAATCCATAACATGTCAAAGTGCTTAGAAATATATGATATACATCAAGACCTGACTGAGTCATTAAATAGCCAAAATGTTAGCATAGCAAACCATTGTCAACATGAATATTGCAGTGCTTGGGTCAAAATGCCAGTTTTGCATACTACATAAATTATTTTGGATGACAAAACCATTGCTACCAATTCCATTACTGCAATGTCCCTGAAGAAAACAGCTGCAGATCTATGTTAGTTTGAATGAAAGCACTATCCTGTAGCAGTGAGCTATTCCCTCAAAATATAGTAATTCTGTGTGTTCCAACAATGACTAGCTAACTAATTATTTTAAGGGTCAAGACAATAGTAACTTGATATGGCAAATCAGTTGAAACAATCACAGGCACAATCTATATCCATAGAGTCCCAACAATTTGCCAAGAACTATGCCCATCTCTACACTCCCCTTTTAAAGAAGCAGCCTACCATTTTTTTTCATTTATCTAATTCTCTCCAATTAAAAGTTTTAAATTAAAAAAAAAACATTGGAATGCAGTTTATGCTTCCTTAATATCACAACTGTAGAATTCAATTTCAGCAGCAATACAAAACTTGCCTCAGCTTCCCTATTAGTAACCTTACCTTTTCCCACATTACAAGACAATCAGCTTGCCACCATATGGTTATGTGATTCTATTGATATTGTTTGAACTATAACACTACCATCAAACCTGTGATAGCTATCTTTTAAGAAAAGACTCAGCTTCTTCTTCACTGCTGTTTAATCAGTTCTGCCTGTTCAGATACACTATATTATCACTAGACATTTTGACTGTTGTCACCTAATTTCCTATACTTTACCTGTTCCACTTATCTGTTTCACACCACTACTTCATATGCCCATTCCCTCCTGCTCCAAATATTGAAATGCATTCTATTCTTTATGCTGAGTAGTTATTAAATGTTTCATACCCTTCTCTTATCACTCTAAGTCAGTCATTCATCCAGTATTTCTAGCAGCACCATGGTGCAAGTGTTGTCTTAGTGTTTAATCTATTATCTTACTCACCTACCTTCCAGTACATATTGAATAATTGAAACAACCATCACATCAAAAGTAGAATGAAGAAATAAATCCCATGGACAGCACATTCTATCAACAGCCCCCCTCCCACACTCACATAAACAGCAAATATATACATAGAAGAAAACAATACACTGTACATACTGTTAGAAAAATATGTATTAATGTGTGTGTGCTTAATGCTAATTAATAACCAAGTATTTTAATACGCTTTTCATTCTATTTTTCATGCACTGTATTTTATACAAATTGAGTTTCATATGAGACTGAAAAAGATGCTTTTTGAAAACTGCAGTATGCTTTCTGAAACTTGCAAGTTGCCCTCTGACCTAGCAACTGCTAGCACAGCAATATTCATGTTTATGCCTTGTGGAAATGTACTTGAGAAGCAGGTGTTTATCTGCTAGGTCAGAAGCGAATGAATGAACAATGCCTTATGTTATAAATGTAATGATTTTAGACAAACAGCTCTGTCCAGAGGATGGGAACCTCTGCAGCTGTAGTAATTTAGAGATAAAGTAGACAAAGGATTATTAGAGAAATGAACTGCTAGCATTGTGCTTGATTTAGCTGTAGTATCTTGAATGTAATATAACATGTATCTAACTGGGAGTAACCAAGGCCATGTTGTTTTCCTCAGGAAGTTTCACATAAAAATTGTTAAATCAGCAGAAACTCATGGGA
The DNA here is from genome assembly GCF_019279795.1 of Protopterus annectens. Classification (NCBI taxonomy): domain Eukaryota; kingdom Metazoa; phylum Chordata; order Ceratodontiformes; family Protopteridae; genus Protopterus; species Protopterus annectens. The sequence continues at coordinate 1,186,001,661 of NC_056744.1, forward strand.
AAGATGGTCAGCAGATGATGATGAAAAAGGTGGTAATCTGTTACGTCAGCATGGTAGGACATAACCAGTTTAAGAATGTATAAAATGAAAGTATTTTCTGTTTCTGGTTAGAAAAACTCTGTATTAGCACGTTTTAGTCTCCTTGCTGCAAGATTAAAGTGCCTTAACCTGAACCTACCGTGTTTTGATCATTTTTAAAGTATATTTTTCCTTTAACAGTTTGGTCCTTCGAGCCGGATAGTACCTCTCGCTCTAGGCCTAGGTCAGAATTGGGCCCGGTGGCATGCATCCGTACGGAGAAGAGGCCAAATTGGCTCTTCTGTTTTGAAAGACCTCCAACTGAATTGTCGTTCAAAAGAGGCCAGCCACTGTTTCTGATCTGGGATTGGAGGACGAGTTAACGATCCGGTGGATCAACTCATGGAGGGTCAGGTAAGGAGGAATTACCTTATTTCTGTTTTAAGATCAGGGACTAAGTACAGAACTGTTTTTTGTCAGGTAGATTTGCATGTGCAGAGCAGGGACAGAAAAAGGGGTTACTGTTTTTTTTGTCATAGATCAGGGAAACAGAATAGGTAGGCAGTTATTCTAGATAAACTGTGATAAAGTATAGATTTGTGGTACCACGTGATAGAAAGGGTTACGTAACAATTTACAGCTTAGCTAAGACAGCAATGGGAAATCAGTGCACAAAAAGTTCCCAAGACCCGCCCCTAACTGAAGACGCGAAGTATATGCAATTACAGCGTGCCGACAATGTTAAGTATTACACAAAATGGGTTGATAAGTATAAATTTGATGGTAATTTAGATAAACTTGCACTTATGAAACTTGTTAAACAGTTAAAAATAGACGCGAAAGGTCAACTAAAAAAGCAAAGACAATTAGGAGTCCCTCAGGCACATAGGTGGCTTGAGGAAGCAAATCGCAGGGAGCAGAGAATTAAAAATTCAAAGACAATGTTCTTAGACAAAGAAGACAATAACTTGTTAATAGCAACGGCCCCTCTTTTGCCCCCTCCGCTTCCGTTACCAGAATATGAAGCGAGTGGACAAGCTGATCCATCTCCACTATACCCAGCTGTTCCTGCAAAATCACAACCGTTTGTCAGGGATCCTATCGAGACGAGGTCTTGAACACGCGACTTGAGGAAGGAGATTGAGTTAAGTTAACTAAATAGAAAATCACAGGCTATGAGTGAAGAAGAGATATGTCCGCTCATAGAAGTACCAAATCCTCAGGCAGGACAGGCAGGACAGGATCCAACTCTTTTAGTTTATAGACCGTGGACACCGGAAGATATCCGGAAAGCCACGGAGGGAATTCCTCACCCAAAAGTGAATTTTAGAAAAATTTTAGAAGACTTACAGGGTATGAGATTAAGTTACCATTTAAATGGAGAAGAAGTAGAAAAAGTAGTTAGACAAATTGTGGGTCCAAATTGGCACATGATTAGTGGTGACTGGAATCCTCGTGGTGCACAACTTAGACCACTCCCACATACTAATGCAGAACTGGATGGTTGAGTAAAAGGTCTGACAGACCGAATCTCTGAAAAGTGGAAGCCTAGGGCTGATTGGACTTGCATTAATCAATGCATTCAACAGGAAGGTGAAACAGTTGATAGATATTATGCTAGACTGTTAGAGTGTTTTAATAATCACTGCGGAATGCAGAAACCAGAAAACCAGACACAACATTCCTCACATGAACAACAGTTAAAGAATGCATTCTTGAAGGGTAGTATAACTCCCATTAGCAGCTTTATTACAAAGCACATGGTAGATCATCGAACAAGTAGACTACAGCCATTACTTGAATAAGCTAGACATGCAGAAAGACATTTTAATAGTAAAAAGAAAAAGAAAACTCAAGTATTTTCGGCAGAAGATGGGTCAGAAGTATTTGTAGTACAAACTGGGAAAAAGGGTAAGAAGAATACCCAGGGAAATAAACAATCTGACAAGCGATCAGAAGATTTCAAAGAAAGAAAGAAAAAAGGTGAATGTTTTAAATGTGGGAAAAAAGGACATTTGGCAAGGGATTGCAGGCTAAACAAGAAGGTGACTACAGAAAATAAGGAAGATGAGGAATGACTGTATGATAGTCAGGAATCATTGAATGAGAATAAGCAGGAAAAGATAAGTGCAAATATGATAGCAGGAGTAGAGGATGTGACAAAAGGAGTAGAGGATGTACATGAATTCGCAGACATAGAAGAAGGTGAAATTTTGGACCTAGCTCTATTGAGCTTAGAGCTTTACTTAGCAGACACGAAACCGGAAGTGACGCTTCTGGTAGAGGGGAGGGAAGTTAAATTTCTGTGTGACTCAGGGGCTTCACGGACCTTGATACACCCTTCCAAGTTACCGGAAGATTTAGAATCACCAGACTATATACTGGAGAAAGCAGCTAATGGACAGCTGTATCGGGAGCCACTCTCCCATGACATAGCCATAACAGACCCCGTTTCAGGAATGACCCAGAGAAGTAAAATTGTGGTTTCTGCAAAATGCAGATATTCGGCATAGCCATAGTTCCAACCATGCAGGGTATGGAAGCACAGCAACAAATGGATACCTTTGTAGTGCGGCCGGAGGGTGAAACATATTATTGGTACAGCCAGGACTTAGTTACGACTGGTCCAGGGACAGTAACCGAAGAACTGATGAACGTAGCCATCAGTAAATCCCCCTCCCTTGACATTGATAAACAGCATTTATTGCATTGTACTCTATATTACTGCAATAGACCAGGACCTGATAAAGATTATGAACAGGAATTGTTTCAGAACCATGCAAACAGACTAGTGTTATGAAATTTGTACTGGGATGCAGAAGGAAACAGTGTAGTAAGCTGTTCATTGCCCCAGGAATTTTTAGCACTTTACAAGTCTAATCAATTGCCACATGTTAGCTTAACTAAGAATAAAAATTTGAAATGGGTAGACTTAGGTAAAAAAGTCACAAGGTGGGAAAAGCAAACAGAATTAGAGCTCTCTGAACAAGGAGTACAGAAACAGAAATTGAATTGGATTACACAGACACACCCAGCTGTGCACTCACAGGCTAGTGAGAATAGCTGAGTATTACTCTTATTGGAAGAAGAGGAAAAAGCCTTGTGGGACATACCAGACATTCTCTGGTCAGCAGTAAAATCAGATGTAGGACTTATACGAACAGCAGGACCAGTTACCATAACGCCAAAGTCAGCATTTAGACCCCAGAAAAGACAGTATCCCTTGAGAAAGGATGCAGATATAGGAATCAAGCCTATAATAGCAGCCTTACTTAAGGATGGAGTCTTAATAGAATCTCCTGATTCACCATGCAATACACCTTTATTTCCTGTCAGGAAAGCAAACGGGGAATGGCGTATGGTCCAAGATTTACAAGCGGTAAATAATGCAGTTATAAACCAGGGCACCAACGGTGCCAGATCCACACACCTTACTGAATGATTTAAAGCCAGAGCAAAAATATTTTCAGTGGTAGACATTAGTAACGCATTTTTCTCGATACCGATGCACCCTGACAGCCAATATTGGTTTGCATTTACATTTCAGGGAAAGCGGTATACATATACAAGATTACCACAGAGATATTGTGAAAGTCCAACAATATTTGCACAGGAAATGGCAAGCAACCTGGCGGGATTTATCCCACCGAAAGGTAGTCAGATTTTACTTTATGTAGACAACATTCAGCTGGCAGCCCCCACCCAGCAAGAATGCAAAGAGGACACAATAGCTTTATTACAATTTTTAGCTACTCAAGGTCACAAAGTAAACAAAGACAAGCTACAGCTTTGGAGAAAACAAGTTAAGTACTTGGGATATGTAATATCCAAAGAAGGTAGAATATTAGATGAAGATAGAAAAACAGCAATTTTACAAGCACCTAGACCAACTACCAAGAAGGAAATGATGTCCTTCCTGGGAACTACTAATTTTTGCCGGAGTTGGATACCGAACTATGCTTTGGAGTCTGCTCCACTGGCCGATTTAATATTCAAAAAGCCGATGGCAGCACAGGATTTATTACAATGGACACCTGAAGCAGAAGCAGCTTTCTGTAAGCTAAAACAACTGATAGCATCATCCTTAGTTCTAGGATTACCAAACTATCACAAGCAATTTATTCAAACTGTAGACTGTAAGCAAGGTTATATGACATCAGTATTGACACAGCAACATGGGGACAAACAATGCCCCATTGCTTACTATTCATCACAGTTAGACCCAGTGGCGTGGTCCCTGACCCACTGTGTACAAGCAGTAGTTGCAGCTGCAATGGCAGTGCAGGCTTTGGCCTCAGTAGTGCTATTCCACCCTCTCACATTGAGAGTGCCTCATGCAGTCGCAATTATTTTACTGCAAGAAAAAGTAGCATATCTTTCTCCAGCTAGGCATCTTTCCTGTATGACCATACTGTTGAGCCATATGACAATTGAATGATGCACAACTTTGAATCTGTCAACTTTGCTTCCAACCCTTGCAGATGGCAAACCACACTGCTGCCTGCAGGAGATTGAGCAGAAGACATTACCTAGACAAGACCTTACGGATGTTCCCTTGGATGATGCCGAGGTGACATACTATGTGGACGGCTCATGCAGGAGGGGTCTTACAGGACAGAACCTAGTGGGGTATGCAGCCGTTTCTGATACGGAAACTTTAGAAGCGAAATCTTTACCACACAATTTATCTGCACAAGCGGCAGAATTGATTGCCTTGACAAGGGCATGTACCTTAGCAGAAGGTAAGAATGTGAATATTTATACTGACAATCAGTATGCTTTTTCTACTGTACATGTTTTTGCGCAGCAGTGGATAAATAGAGGAATGATAACATCTACTGGTAAACCAATCAATCATGCGCAATTTATTTTAGATTTGTTAGATTCAATTCAGTTACCTAAAAAAGTCGCTATTTGCAAATGCGTAGCTCGTACGAAACAACAGGACAGGATTTCAGAAGGTAATGCACAGGCTGATACAGCTGTGAAGCAGGCAGCTTCAGCCACAAAAACTTTTCATTTGAGTGAGGAATTACAACCTTCTGAAATTGTAGATTTAGAAATGTTAAAAACAATGCAGACACTTACTACAAATATAGAAAAACAGAAGTGGATAAAATGAGGAGCAATCCTTGAAAAGGGACTGTACATCTCCAAGGAGAAGAAACCGATTTTGCCATCTAATTTGTTTAGATATGCAGCATTGTTGAGCCATGGGCAGAGCCATGTCTCAACAGGGGGGATGGTACAGTTAGTGAATCAAGTATTTACAACCTACGGATTTACCAATTATACAAAAAATTTTTGTGCAGCATGCCATGTTTGTAACAAGCATCATGCACAAAGCCTAAGCAAGGGAATTTTCCTACACCACCGTATCCGTTCCATACTATTTGTATGGATTTCATAGAATTGAATAAATGTGAGAATAAGAAGTATTGCCTTGTCATTATAGACATGTTTTCCAAATGGGTAGAAGCGTTTCCAACTAAAAATCCAGATGCAGCTACTGTTGCAAAGGTCCTTGTTAAAGAAATTATACCCAGATTTGGTATACCGGAAAAGATTTATAGTGATAACGGTACACATTTTGTGAACCAAACGATTCAGCAACTTAGTCGCTATTTTGGGATATCATTAAAGAACCACTGTGCTTATCACCCCCAATCTGCAGGGCTAGTAGAGAGGCATAATGGGGTGTTGAAGAATAAGCTTAGGAAGCTGATAGCAGAGACACAAAAGAACTGGGTGCACTGTTTGCCTTTAGCACTGTTGAGTATGAGAACTGTTCCAAATGCAAAGGGATTAACTCCTTTTGAAACTTTGTTTGGAAGGGCATATTATACACCTCAGTGGAAACCTCTCATGTCTACAGAGCAGGAGGCTGACAGTTCACTTGCAGGGTATATGAGGCAATTTTTGAATAACAAACTTTTGCAGTTAAATTCTGTTTCAGATAAAGAGCTACCGAAATTGGAAGCACCAGTAGCCCCAGGCACCTGGGTCTGGGTGAAGATTGTGAAGCGAAAGAATTGGAGTTCTCCGAAGTGGGAAGGTCCGTACCAGGTACTACTGTCGACACCCACTGCAGTCAAGATCGCAGAGCGAGCTTCCTGGATTCATTTGACGCACTGTAAACTGGTTAAGAACTTTGAATTGGACAAAAACTTTGTTACTGTTGTACAACAAGAACAAAATGGCCAGGTACAGAGTGAATAGAGACATTGAGCAACCTCAGAAAACTTGTATGATCGTTTTTATTGCAATATTGATCACACTGTTCTTTTTGTTGTGGCCACTCCTTTTCCCTGCCACAAAAGGTTAAACTGATTAGACGTAATGAACCAAACATAGACTGGCATCCGAACTTTAATACTTATCAGGCAATTACACATGTGTACGCTGAGACTTTTAATGTTTCGAACTGCTGGGTCTGTATGGCCATACCAACAGCATACGGGGGTTTATTAATGACTGCTATCCCCCTAGGGGTCAATGAGACCTGGGAAAATCTGATTTTTGACACAGTCGCTATTAAAGCACATGATAAGGTAGCACTGTATTTGCCTGTGACACAAAAAGGAATTGTATGTTTCTATAAGAATGATACCATCCAAGTGGGATGGAGCAAGTGTAATGTTACAGTACAATATAAATGTTATAGGAAACCAAATGATTTGGGTGGATCTTGTAGTACAGATTATGACTCATTTTTTCTATGCATAAGACTCTTGGTCAGGTACAACGCAATCCTATACTTTTTAAACAGTTATCTGTGATAGACAAGAAAATGTTTCATGCAGGGCAGCCATTCCGTAACAAAGTAATAACTAAGGTAGAGGACTGTTATTTTGTGTGTGGTAAAAAAAGCATATAAATGGTTACCTGAGAATTGGTCTGGCAGTTGTTTTTTGGGGTACCTGGTTCCGGCCATCCGACACACTGCAGTTTTGCCTCAAGGAAGTATTCGAAATACTCGAGACGTAACCAAAAAGACTGTTAAGAAACCCGAGAATCCAGTGGGACGAATCGAAGCGGGCTGGAAAGACCATCGTGATGTGGGAGCCAAGCTTGCGCACATGGACTTGAGTGATGCAGTTATATCCTGGGCAGGTATATTACCTGCATATGGTGCAGTTAAATCAATATGGGAGCTGCGAAAACTGTCCAAACTTCTCGAAGTTATGAGTAATGCGACTTTTTCTGCTCTTGAACTGATAACTGATGAACTGAATGCCATGAGAACTGTAGTGCTCCAAAACGGAATGGCTCTTGACTTCACCCTAGCAGCGAGAGGTGGAACTTGTGCTTTAATCAAAGAAGAATGCTGTGCATTTATTCCTGACCATCAGCATGAGATTAACGATCATCTCAAAGTGATTCAGCAAGTCAGCCATGACCAAGACAGGCCCAAACCCTCTGACAGACTTTTTCCAGAATGCCTTTGGGGGGGTGGGGCTCCATTTTTATGAACATATTGATTGCTATTGGGGTAGGATTACTCCTAATAGGAGTTTGCATTTGTTGTGGAATCCCCTGCATGAAGAGAATAGTTAAAGAATTCATATATATATCCGTATCTGAGACTATGTATCAAAGTACTGAATTTGAAGAGCTGCTAGAATGCGAAACACTTTCATAAAAGTTTAAACTGAATGACTTTCTTAACTGCAAATCCTGAATGGAAGAGGTTAGGAAAAGAAGCAAACTGTTTATTCTTTCTTGAAAATAGAATAAAAAAGTATTAACAGGAGGGAAATGTTAGAAAAATATGTATTAAAATGTGTGTGCTTAATGCTAATTAATAACCAAGTATTTTAATATGCTTTTCATTCTATTTTTCATGCACTGTATTTTATACAAATTGAGTTTCATATGAGACTGAAAAAGATGCTTTTTGAAAACTGCAGTATGCTTTCTGAAACTTGTAAGTTGCCCTCTGACCTAGCAACTGCTAGCACAGCAATATTCATGTTTATGCCTTGTGGAAATGTACTTGAGAAGCAGGTGTTTATCTGCTAGGTCAGAAGCGAATGAATGAACAATGCCTTATGTTATAAATGTAATGATTTTAGACAAACAGCTCTGTCCAGAGGATGGGAACCTCTGCAGCTGTAGTAATTTAGAGATAAAGTAGACAAAGGATTATTAGAGAAATGAACTGCTAGCATTGTGCTTGATTTAGCCGTAGTATCTTGAATGTAATATAACATGTATCTAACTGGGAGTAACCAAGGCCGTGTTGTTTTCCTCAGGAAGTTTCACATAAAAATTGTTAAATCAGCAGAAACTCATGGGAAAGATGGTCAGCAGATGATGATGAAAAAGGTGGTAATCTGTTATGTCAGCATGGTAGGACATAACCAGTTTAAGAATGTATAAAATTAAAGTATTTCCTGTTTCTGGTTAGACAAACTCTGTATTAGCACGTTTTTGTCTCCTTGCTGCAAGATTAAAGTACCTTAACCTGAACCTACCGTGTTTTGATCATTTTTAAAGTATATTTTTCCTTTGACAATACCATACATTCACCAGAACAATTTCCACACTCAAAACCCAGCATACAGCACACACTCATCTGAGCACTTTCCCACATAGCATTTTTTGCAGTCATAACCCCCACACTCCCTACCTTATCTATTTCTATATCTATATCTATATCTATATATCTATATCTATATCTATATCTATATCTATATCTATGCAAATATATATGTTAACTGCACATTTGAAGAAATGTTAGATAAAATGCATATAACTTTATATGACAACACATATGCACACGCGTTCTTACATCTGCCAAACACTATACTATCATTTACATGTATCCAGCATTGCTTACACCATTATCCATGACACACAATGACTTCATACTCAGTAGTTTCCACACTTGCTCATACTCAGCTGTGATCATTTCACCCACATAACGCAGCACTTGATAACCTCTTATCTCAACCACATCAGTTGCACTCTTTATTGCACACTACTTGTACATACCACTATAGCAATTGAAACCAAGACTTGTTCAGTTGCTCTCCTCTCTATTTGAATTCATATTGCTGTAATATCTATTAGAGCATCTATGGAGCTTTTCAGCCTGAGCCCCCACTGTAAATAGTCTTTGGATCCAATTTACCACAAGTGCACTAGAAGAGTGTAGTTTAGCCACTTGTCTTTGAGAGTCAAAACTTTTCAGGGGTAGAGCTGTACCATTTCAACAAGGTAGAGGAAACTGAGGTCAGTGTGAAATATTGAACTTAATGGCATGTTGATCTGACCAAGTGACCAGCTTCACTACCATATTAGATATGCTCATACCCGCATACTCTGCTTGAACACCAGAATATATGTGACATATTAATTCTGATACTATGAAGGCTTATTATCCATGACCCCATGAGATCACTCTAGTGCCAGCAAGGCAAGATCTCTGTTATTATGGCAAGAGTTCTCTTTCCTAGTGTGACCTGCAACCACTGCTGTTTATTGTATATATTTGCTTTTGTTGATCATGTTAGTCTCCCTATGCCTATGATGTATATAATATTCATATGGAATTTAAAAAGAGATCCCTGACATTTCAACTCCCGAGTCATCACATCTGCTTGTTTGCCACAGTTACCCTACTAGGTATTCCTCCATTCTGCTCTTCCTACACCCTTCCCATGTTCCCTTACATTGTATGTTTCCCTACATAGCACCACTTGCTCTTACAGTCATTCCCTGATCACCTTAAAGACCTTTCTCTGCACTAAGCCTTTTTTTTTGCAAAATTTGGAGAAATATGTACAATAGTCCAATTGTGGTCATAGCAGTTATCTGATCATTGGAACAATGACATCTGTTTTTCTTGAAGGTATCTGGAATTAAGGCTTGGTAAGCCTTCCTCATACAGCTCACTGAATGTTTTGGTTCTATTCTTTGCTGTAAGTTGAGGCAAACCAGAGGGAAAGGTGAACAACACATAACTCTACAAGCCAGTAGCCATGCTTTTCTGGTTTCATTTGTATTATTATGCATTCATAGGTTTATAGGTTCATAGGTGTGTAATAGACTAATGGCCCTGGAGCCTTTACAAACCTACCCATAGGATTAGCCTGACATTGTGCCACCCAACCTTAGTTTCCAATGCCTCTGTTGAGTAGAGCCACTGGAGTGATCCCCGGGTGAATTTTCTATTTCCCATCCACTCATCAAGGTTTTTCTTGAAGAGAGCCAGTGAGGTGCTCTGTTTGACATGCATGGGAAGTCTATTCCATAGCAAGGGCAGTCTCTGGGTTATGAACCTGTCCCTCCAGCATGTTCTGTTGATTGTGGTAATGAGGTTGAGGTCACTGGAGCATGTGATGTGGAGGGATTGGGATTTCTTTAGATTTAGCATTTTTAACAGAGCTGGATCAGACGTGACTTTGTATGTCAAGCAGAGATCGCCTCTAAGTAGGCGATATGAGACTGAGAATAGTTGGAGTTTTTTGAGTCTGTCCATAAAGGACAAGTGTTTAAGGGCTAGGATCCTGTTTGTGAGGTACTTATGTGGCCTCTCCAGTTGTTGCAGGTGTCTAGTGAGGTACATGCCAAATGCAGCATTGTACTCAATGATTGGCGTAATGAGCGAAGAGTAGAGGGAGACAATGACCTCTTTCTTCCTGGATGCAAAACCCTTAGTAATGAGATGTGCCACATAAAAGGAATTTCTGACCACAGTGGCAATGTGGTGGTCAAAAGAGAGGTTGCTATCAACCTGTGTTCCCAGATCTCTTATAATGCCTTCTGTGTTCAGTGGACTACCATTGATGTGGTAATTCATGGGAACTGGGTTTTTCTCAAAGGGGATGATGACACATTTTTTGGCATTGAGCTTAACGCCATGGTTCTAAAACCAGTCTTTGGTCTCAGTGAGGCCTTTCTGTAGGATGTCAACATCACTTGGGGAGTTAATAATAGCTCCCAACTTGCAATCGTCTGCGAACTTTGTCAGCCAGAGATCCTTTGTGTTGGCCTGGACTTCAGAGAAGTAGATACCAAACAGGAGAGGACCCAGGACCGAACCTTGTGGGACTCCACTCATTACTGGTTGGCAGTCTGACTTGGAGTCCGCTACTTTCACACTGTGGGTTCTATCTGTGAACCAGTTTGCAACCCACCTAGTGATATAGGGGTTGATGCCTAGCTTAGTGAGTTTTTCTATGATTCCTGAGTGGGGAATGGTATCAAATGCCTTGGCTAGATTAAGGTAGGGTGTATGAACCACCTTGCCTTCATCCACAGCTCTGGTGACTGACTCAAAGAAGTCGACCAAGTTGAGCAGGCATGATCTACCCTTCACAAAACCAAACTGTGTGGGATCCAGAGTTTGGAGATTCCCTATATCCTTGTTTATTAGGTACATGATTATGCGTTCCATAGCTTTGCATATCAGACTTCTCAAGCTAATGGGATGATAGTTCCCAGGGTCTGTAGTCGCTCCTCCTTTGTGGAGAGGGATAACTGTAGCAGTGCGCCATTTGGTAAGGACAAAGCCTGAGGTGAGGATGTGATTGAACAGGGCCGACAGGTTAGGTGCCAGTTCACTCTGTAGTTCATGTAGAACACAGCCAGGGATATTGTCAGGTCCCATGGACGCTGTATTCTTGGCCTTGGGCAGTGCTGTTTTAACCTGTGTAGCAGTAATACTGGGTGCCTGGCAATCTACTGGTATTGAGATTAGTCCTTTGGGGGGTAAGGAAGAGCAATAAAGTTGGCACTGAATCTGTTGGCCAGTATATTGGCAATATCTGTTGGCTCAGTATAGAAGATACCATTGTGCAGTAGCTCAGAGCAAATCTAGGTATTGCCATGGAGATTCTTTACATAACTGTAGAAGGCCTTGTGGTTGTCCTTACTATCTGCTCCAATTCTGTTTTCATAGCTAGCTTTAGAGGATTTGATGAGGGATCTCAACTTTTTGTTGAGGCTGATAAGGAAGTTTTTCCAGTGTTGGGACTTCACCTTATTCCACATCAGTTTCCTCCTTCTGTTGTAGAGTTTGTTTATGGCAGGGGACCACCAGATTTGCTTCCTTTTTGGAGGAGAGCATCTTGGCTCTATTGGGTATGGCGAGATCCATGCATTTGTGTATGTGTTTGTACAGTGCATTGGTGTATGATTCGGTGGTCATGCAACTATTCTCCATTTGCATGGATATCATGAAGTTAGCCACCTCTGTTTTTAGGAGCCCAAAGTTAGCTTTGGAGAAGTTTTTCATGGTGGTTACCTTTGTGGGGGAGGGCATGTGGTTTACCAGGGTGATTAGTTTGTGGTCAGATCTAACCAGGGAGGAGTTGACTATTGGTGTAGAGCAATGGTCGCCCATGTTAGTAATGATTATTGCTCTTTGGAGAATGCCATGTATAAATACAAGCGTTTGCAGCGGCAGCGCTTTCATCTGAAAGCTTCACTAAATCTAGAAATAGCACCAAGAGGGCTCAGGGTTTTAACAATGCCTTCTTATGGCACAACTTACCCTGAACTTTTAAGGCGTTGGCAACTGCTCAACTTAGAATGCAGCACAAGATATATGCAGCTGCTGATAGACTTTTTCTGGCCTGAAGAGGTGGAGCTACATAAGCAGATAGAAGCAATGCAGAATAACATTTTTGATACATATTCTGTGGATATTATTGGCGATAAGTTGGATGTTCTTTTTGAGAATATCTCTGCATATGACAAGAGACTTACAAATGTCGAAGCCAAGAAGATTCAAAGGGATAAATCTGACTTTGCAAATGGCAATGTTTTCTCTTGGCCCAGAGAGAGACCAGTAATTCATTCATCTTCACAACGTGTCATAGGAAGTGGGCGAATGCCTGAGACTGCACGCACAATTGTCTCAGGACCTGCGCACTCACAACAGCCATCTCACAGTCTCATTGCTACAGGAAGTGTATCAAGTTTGATGTCTGAACCGAGTACTAATAGCAGTACCACAATTAATGTAGTGAATAATACAGATACTATTGCAGTTGCCCCTACAAACAATGAAGCTCCTGTTAAGCAGAAATAGGCACATACACCTCAGAACAATTCTCTGAGGAATATGAGAGTCTCAGCTGTATCCAATTCAGCTGAAGCACCTTTTTTATTGAAGGATCCGTTACTGATATGAGGCAGATCCAGGAATCGGTACACGAATCTCAGGATTCAGTGCCTCCAGAGCAAAGAAGATGTATAGAGAAACGGGAAGAGAATGAAGCAGGTCTTGTGATTAATATTTCATCTGCTAAGCTTACTAGAACACAGATCTCTGTTTTAAACAAAGGGCTAACATTTGTTCCAGCCCAAAGAGCTGTCTTGACTGATGTTTTATGTGACCTTAAGATGTTTGGTAGAACTCTTACCCTCAAAACTATATTTAAAAACAATACAGGGAATGAAAATATTTTTAAAAAAACCAAGCACGTTTGTACCTCCTACTAATCCTACCATAGAGTTGTTTATAGACATATGTGAAAAGCAGTTAAGACAGAAATTTACTGGTAAACAGAATGATTGTTTTTTCAATATGATATATCTTGAAAGGCAGGCCCTATTTGAGTTAAAAAATATGAAAATCATTGAGTTAAGACCAGCTGACAAAGGGGGAGGCATAGTTGTGCTGGATAAGGATATTTACCTATCTGCTATGATGGAATTATTGGGAGAGACTGACACATATATTTCCTTGTCAGCAGTGGTACTGAAAGGAATTATTGAAAAAGTGGAATTTTTGATCTTTGACCTTTTATTGACTGGTTTAATCTCAGAACCATTGTTTGACTATTTTAAAGTAGAAAATCCCACTATTCCCATATTATATGGCCTCCCCAAGATACATAAAAGTTTATCAAAACCACCAATGAGACCTGTAGTATCCAGTAGAGGCTGGATTACTGAACCTCTGTCAATTTTTGTAGAAAAGAATTTACATGTGGTTTAGACAAATGCAAAACTGTACTAAGAGATACGAAAGATTTTTTGTCTCAGCTTAGTAATTATGTTGATGTTATTGCAGGACTGTGCTTCATTGTTACATTAGATATCACCTCTCTTTTTACCATCATTCCGAATGATTTGAGGATAGAGAATGTTAGACAGGTACTACTCACACACAATACATCCACGGAAAAAGTTCATCTTCTCTGTACCCTCTTAGAAATGATCTTGGAGAACAATGTTTTTGTTTTCAGTGACGTTTTCTATTTGCAAAAAGTTGATGTGGCTATGGGCACAGCTTGTGCAAATAGCTACGCCAACCTAATGTTGGTTAATTGGGAAGATCAGTAAATTCTATCCAATGACAGGTTTGGCACATTGATTAGATGGTATACGCGCTTTGTGGACAATATTTTTTTGTTGTGGCAGGGCCCTGAAGAATCCTTGCTGGAGTTCTTTCAGTATATAAATGGAGTGAACACTTTTTTGAAATTTACCTACAAATATTCCTCTACTCTTGTAGAGTTCTTAGATGTACAGATCACTAGGGATGCCCTATATTCCACATCCACAAGCATTTATAGGAAAAGTGTTAGAAGAAATAACGTTCTACACAATAATAGAATAGCATGCATCCTAATCATACCAAACTAAATGTGCTTCGGGGGCAAATTTTCCGTATCATGCGTCTACATAATGAGGATGCACAGTTAGAAAAAGCACTCATCCTACTCAAAGAAGAAGAATTTATAAACAGAGGATACAAGAGAGAAGTCATTGAAACACAAATACTTGAAGCCTGGAATGAGAGGGAAGGCAGATGTAAACCATATTTTAGTATTAATCATAGCCACACCTCTGCACAGACTCCTGAACAAATTGTTGATCCGAGTCGTACCCTTATAAATGTTGGCAATAAGCTTAGGATGCCTTTGACCTATGCTAGTAACATCAGCATGGTATGTGATACTATCAGTGCCAACTGGAATATTCTTCAAAATATACCGGAACTACAAGGAGTGATTGGAAATATGCCTGATTTTACATTTAGGAACAACAAATCTCTCAATATTCCACTTTGTTATAGACCATTGAATCCTCCCAGCTATGCCCAATCTGACAGAAAGGGTACCTACACCTGTAGAACGTGTATGGCTTGTATATGCATACACACTGGGGGTCATTTCCTTCACCTCCAACTTGGTTTCAATATTGACACTAGTTTCTATGTGGATTGTCAGACCAGGAATCTGGTATACTTCTGTTTTTGCATCACTTGTTTTTCCTACTACATAGGTAAGACAAACAGGGCTTTCAAGGATAGGATCCTTGAACATTTGAGAGACATTAGAAATGTGAAAGTATCCAGTGCTTTAGCTATGCATGTTCATGAGACAGGCCCCAATCATAAGTTCAAGTTCTTTGCTTTAGAGTTAGTGCATGCTAATATTCGAGGTGGTGATCTATCAAACAAGACTGAATCCATAGAACAGAAATGGATTATTCAGCTACAAGCTGACAAACCCCCGGGTTTGAACAGCAAGGTATCAATAAAACCTTTCCTTAAAGCAAGAGCTCTGACACATCATTAGCCCTGCTATTAATATGATAAAATCAATTTTTTATCATGATGTTCTATGACTATATTTATATCTCCCAATTATGTATTTGGTAGCAGATGCGTGTCACACAGTTTACACACCATCCTATCCTCATTTTTGTCAACCATACACTTAGTATCAGGCAGTTTTTATTAGTAGCATATAATAGCCATACTAGTTCAACTACTTCTGTCTTTAGACTTTCAAACAGATTCACTGCCTTGTTTTTTCATTATTGTCCATGCTGATATAGCAAGGAATCAGCAGGATTTTTTAGACATTTTATTATTAGTTGCTGCTTTAATAAATGCTGCCATTTATTTGTATAATAATCTGTTTTTATGCATGTATATGTGTTGTGTTTTTAAGGCTGCAATAGTTTGATAGTATTTAACATTGTGAATGTGAGCTGCTTTCAATTGCCAGCACAAACAAAGTCTACTTTGCACTACAGCATGTAATTTACATGTACTGACCTTTCCCTTCCTTTTAGATTCATAGATTCATAGATTCATAGATTAGTACTAAGCTAACTGCCCTTGTGAGCCATTTTAAGCTTAGCCAATTATCCCTTGTGAGACTCAAACCCTGCACCTTGTGTTTGTAAGGCAAACACCTTAACCATTAGGCCACCCTCCCAACCTATAGACTTGCACTTGCACTTGATTGGCTGCTGTAACATTTAAATAGTCATCTGTTACATTGTGTTTAACATGGTCTGATGAAGCGGAGTTTGTTATCCGTGAAAGCGCTTACCTGTTTGTACTTTTTAGAATAAAAGAATCAGCAAAACAAAGCAAAGATCCATTTGCCATGTTTGGAACATCTGTGGTAGTTTTTGCTGTATTGGTACATGAGTAGTTTTCCCAGTTAATGGAGGGATAGTTGAAGTCACCCAGTATGTGAGTGTTAGGTTGGACCCTAATATTTTCCAATGTGCTTAGGAACATGGAGTGTGAGTCTTGGGACATTGTTGAGGTCCTATAGCAGGCTATGACATGAATTGCTGTCTTACCCAATGTTAGCTGCACCTGAAGTATCTCTGATGTGTTATGTTGGGCTACCAGTCTGGAGGTGTGCACATCCTTTATGAATATGGAAACACCACTGTCTTTGGAGCTTCGGTCCAAGTTCTGGGGCCGAAAGATGTGGAATGAGTTATAGCCTGGTAGTGCAGGGGTGCTTTCTGCTGCCTTAAACCAGGTCTCTGTTACAGCACAAATGTCGATGTTCTTCATTTTAAGGAGTGCTTCAAGCAAGTGCATTTTCAGATTTAGACTTCTAGTGTTGAGCAGCATGACCCTCAGATTGCATTTGTTTGTAGCTGTTACAGTGGTAATTTGGTCTTTGGAACACCTAAAAAAGGCACTATGGGGTGGCAAGAGCCTTGGCCAGTAACCGGAAGCCCAGGGGTGACAGATGCAGGCCATCTCGGCAAAGCATTCAGATTTGTTAATCATGTCATCCCAGGCAGACAGATACTGGATCCCCTTAGAATGACACCAGAAACTTAGCCAGTTGTTGAAATCGATCATTTTCTGCTGGTACTGTGGTGTCATTCTGGGTGATGGTAGGATGCTGCTCAGGGTTAGAGTCATACCTGCCTGAGCTACAAAATCCGAGAGCTCCTCCATGTCTCTTTTCATGTAGTCCAGTGAAGTATGTCTCAGGTCATTCACACCCACATGTACAATGTCAGAGTCATATTTGTACCTGTTGTTGAGGGACCTAAGTGCATGCGTTATGTGGTGGATCCTAGCACCTGACAGGTGGCTGACTGTTACTTTCTCCTTATTCACCCTCGTAAGTGGGACATCAGTGTGCCTAACTATTGAGTCACCTATGACTACTGTGTTGGGCATGTTGTTCTGCCTTAAGGGCTTTGGTTGAGTGGCACACTGTTTAGGAGAGTTATGTGTCTTGTGATTAGTGCTGTGTTGTGGTGGTCGAGTACGTTTCTGCCTTGGAGGTGTCTGCTGTTCGGGTAGATTTTTATTGAGAGCCTCTGCAGAGGTGTGTGTGTGTGTGTGTGTGTGTGTGTGTGTGTGTGTGTGTGTGTGTGTGTGTGTGTGTGTGTCTGTGGTTTGTGTTTTTATGTGAAGGCAGTGCTGGTGTGTGTTATGGAGGGCTATGTGTTCCATCTGGTGTGGTGCAAGTGTTGACCTTCTCCTCTTGACCAGCTATTCTGGTCTTGGCTGGAGAGTGGGTGGCTTCCAGTTTGGATATATAAGTGCATCTCTCACAAGTCTGAGTTTTGGGAGGTAAGGAGAGAGTTGTCAGTGTACATGAGGCAGTTGCTACATTGCCTGAGGATTCCCAAGTTCACCAGGTTAATAGTAGAAAGCACAGGGAACTGACCTTTAGACATGCCTGGATGGGTGAGTATTAATAATAAGTACTGGAGCTGTTTCTTTGTAGAACGTTTAGTGCTGGTAGCACTTTTGTGTGCTACAATAATTGGGGTCTATAATAAAAGCATGAACGTTTACTTACCCGAATACCTAAACGCTGACACATATTCCGCAAACTGCAAATACACTGAATGCCCTAAACCTCGAAATTCAAAAACTCGAACCGTCATAGTTGTCCCACCCCACCGCCTGCTACATACTACCTACACAAACAAACTAAATAAACCAGATACATACACTAACAAAAACCCTACTTCTAACCCTAAACTAAACCCTACTTCTAACCCTACACTAAATCTTGCATATACCACCATGTATGCACTTAACTTAACCCGCACCCTAACCCTAAGGTCCGTAACTATCGCACACTTACCTTAAAAAGTTATACCCAAATAAACTAAATAATGCACACACATACACTTAACAAAACCCTATTTCTAACCCTACACTAAATCTAACTTACATTACTATCTATGCACTTACCTTAACCCACACCCTAACCCTAAGGTCCATAACTATCGCACACTTACCTTACGTAGCTCTACTGCAGAAGGGCCAACCAGGACGATTCGACATTTCTGATTTTGCGCTTCTGGGCGATCAATGTTTTCGCGGTTCGATGAAGACGTGTTGTCGTTTAGGTATTGGGTAAGTAAACGTTCGTTCTTTTAATATAGACCCCAATAATTGCTACAAGAAGTCTGGTAAAGTGCTAGACTGATAAGCTAGAAAAAGTGCAGGAGAGGAGAGAACTAGCAGGTCTAAGGGAAAAATTGAAGAGCAGACTTTGGCACCACTCAGAAGCTACAAACTGTCCTTATCTGGACTAGACTAGTTATAGGAAAGGTGGGAAACAAGCACAAATGCGGCCTTTTAAACCAGAAGAGATGGAAAAAACTACCCAAATGGCCAATAAACTTCATTTTCTGGCCAATAACCACTCCTCCTGTGGTAGATAGGCTACCTAGTGCTTACCACTCCAACTGATAAGCTAGAAGGCTTCTCTCCAACACAGACAGGCTTGGGGGACTCAAAAGCTTATATACAGCCCTGGATACCGCAAATCTGTATCTGGACTAGATTAGTTACAGGAAAGGTAGGAAACAGGCGTAAATGTGGGTTTTTAAACCAGAAGTTGAAAGTGATGGAAAAAACTATTCAAATGGCGAATAAACTTCACTTTCTGGGCCAGTAACCACTCCTCTTGTGGTAGATAAGCTACCTAGTGCTTACCACTCCCACTGATAAGCTAGAAGGCTTCCCTCCAACACAGACAGGCTTGGGGGCTCAGAAGCTTACATACAGTCCTGGATACAGCAAATTTGTATCTGGACTAGACTAGTTACAGGAAAGGCAGGATAAGCTCAAAGAGATGGAAAAACTGCCCAAACAGCCAATAAACCACAATTTCTGGGCCAGAAACCACTCCTCTTGTGGTAGATAGGCTACCTAGTACTTACCACTCTCACTGACAAGCTAGAAGGCTCCTCCTACACAGAAAGGCTTGGGGGGGCTCAGAAGCTTAGAAACCTTCCTGGATACAGCAAATCTGTATCTGGACTAGACTAGTTACAGGAAAGGTGGGAAACAAACGCACATGCAGCCTTTTAAACCAGAAGTTGAAAGACTTGGAAAAAACTGCCCAACTGCCAATAAACTACAATTTCTGGGCCAGAAACCACTCCTCTCATGGTTGGTAGGCTACCTGGTGCTTACCACTCCCACTGATAAGCTAGAAGGCTTCCCTCACACACAGAAAGGCTTGGGGGGCTCAGAAGCTTACAAACAGTCCTGGATGCAGCAAATTTGTATCTGTGATAGACTAGTTACAGGAAAGGTGGGAAATATGCACAAAACTAGGTTTCTAAACCAGAAAGTTGAAAGAGAAAGAAAAACTGCCCAAACGGCCAATAAACTACAATTTCTGGGCCAGAAACCACTCATGGTAGATAGGCTACCTAGTGCTTACCACTCCCACTTATAAGCGAGAAGGTTTCCCTCCAACACAAAAAGGCTTGGGGGGCTCAGAAGCTTACAAACAGTCCTGGATACAGCAAATCTATATCAGGACTCGAATAAGTTACAGGAAAGGCAGGAAACAAGCTTAGAATTTTTTTTTTTTTACACTAGAACAGCACTGAAAACAATTCAAGTGCAGTGCAAGCTAGCGCACTTGAATGTGCAATTTATTTTAATGTATTTGTATATGTTTACTGGGAAAGAACAATGGTCAAAAATGACTAATTGCAGGCTCAGCCCAGGTCACACAGTACTAAAAGAGAAGATCACAATTAGTATACAATAAAAATTAATGAAATACAATATGGTAAACAACATATGCATAGTACAATTTATTTTATGTACGTTTGCTTACTAGCATAGTGTGGACCAGTTACAGGCATGGTCTAGGTAATTACATCACAAGGTAATCTAAAGTAAGCAAAAGATACTTTATGTGGATATAATATTTACATGAGCAATATGTAAAGACAGGTTATATACAAAAATAGATACATGTTCTAGGATTCCATGCATTAGAATGTAAAATAATGAAGAGTAGTATTTGTCTAAATTAATTAATATGACTTTTGATCCATTATGCAACCTAGGAAAACAAAGGCAGGAGACCAAGGCGTGTTGGAAGGATGCTTTATTTGAGGGAGAAATGATGAGCAATGAAAAGTAATAATGACCTGGTTTAAGTAATGTGTACTCAGAACTAGGATACACAGTGTTGATATGAAAGCCACGAGGTTAATCACAAACGCTATAAAACTGGCATTTGTTGCCATAATGTACAAGCAAGAGGCTGTTGTATGCATATATTTGTCTGTGAGCCAGGTAAAAATAAACACTTGACAAGGTTTGCATGCTTCAACAATATATATATATATATATATATATATATATATATATATATATATATATATATATATATTTTTTTTTTTGATAATTATTTCATATGACAACAAAAGCTACGCTTCATAGTACAAGTTTTGTATGCAGCTTTTTTGGAAATACTAGTGGCATCAAGTTTTAATGTTTTTTTTTTCTCTTGCCTCCATTATGGGTACAGTAAAATATCAGTTAACCGGAAGTCAAGCAACCAGAAAAAAAAAATCGAAGAAATACAGTACAATTTTCATGTGTTGCACTTCCTGTCTCCCCCCTCCCCGGCAGAAACATACCTTACATTTTTAGAGTTTTAAAATTTTAAAAAGGAAGATAGGAATAAATTCCCTCTATCCTCAACCTAAGAAAAAGTCAAACCAAACAAGTAGTATAGGGTACAGTATTAGTGAGGCCTATTTTTAATAGTAACTCTCTAGCAACCAGAAACTACAGTTAACCGGCATCTACCAATCCCCATGGGTGATGGTTAACTGAAAGTTTACTGTATCATCTTCACATCCCCCTTATCCATCCATTGTTTCCTTCCCTTTCTGCTCCATTGGCTGACAGTGGAGTAGTGAGATCTAAGGAACTCATGGCTCTCACCGCTGCAGAGGTAAACAATTTTTTTATATGTGCCTTCTCCCCTTTCTTCCTGTTGGCCTACATGTGCAGTGCCTGCAATTGTAAGGCTTGTACACATGTACTTCTGCATGATCACATGCTCCAAATACTACAGTGCAGCTGGCTGGTGAACCTACTAGTCCATGTACTTTGCTGCTATAACACATACCTGTCTTCCTGGTGACACCCGTTTGGTGCAACACAACAAAGAACCCCCACAGGATAGGCGAGCTAACATTAGCTACTCACTTTACCCCTTTCTGTCCTGGTCCTTTTGCTGTCTTATCCAATAGTCAAACCCATGTCAGTTTGAGCTCAGTCACGGCAAATACTTTTGTGCCACAGAACCTACCCTGTACCTTCTGGTCCCATACACACATGCTAGATAGCTGGTATTTTTATGGATGGTTTATCCCAGATTATCACCCTGTGATAAATAATCTATTCTATTGCAGCATCTTCTGCCACGATCTATTATCACAATAGCTCCTACTGATGCTATTGATACTTTTTATTTCAATTAAATCTTGTTGAGATGTGCTTTCTGTAGCTGGATGGATTGGAGCCTTGTGAGTGTTAATGACTCATTAAGTCAAACAGACAGTACTGGACACTAACAGAGTTTAACTTGGGACCTCATGGCTTTCAACTGTATCTCCTTTTCCGGAGTACATACTGCAAAAGCAAATTGCTGATAATTTTTCTTTTGACCACCTATCCTTTGCCTAATAATGAGCCATGTCTCCAAACCGCTTCAAAGAATTTGCAATAAGTTAACAAAACATGCATAAAAAACAAAGACTACTGGTGCAATTAATTAGCTATATAAAACATTTCTAAATTATGTTTCTGACTATATAATAGCATTAGCTCACTTTATTTCTTGCCCACCCTTTAGGTAATCTATAAACTGTTTGATGATGCAGCCAACAAAGTGTAACTATGCATGTTTTTCTTTGACCTTGCTCCAAGCTGTGCTATAACATACATTATAAATAGCAAACTATTATAAATGTTTGTAGTCTACATAGCTATGTAAACATTGCTTGGGGCCCTGGGTGTCTCAGTAGTGCCAGCTTTCATTATTTTATGCCCCCCCCCATTTGTGGATTTCAGAGCACTACAAACAGCTATATTTTGCTGAAGATTATATGTTCATATAAATAGTAACTGTAAATACACATAAACATTTCTCATTCCATTGGTTTTCTGCTTCTGTCTGATGGCAACTTTTTTTACAAATGCGCACACCTCAACAAATTTCTACCAGATTAACAAAATTATCTTTCTGTGTAGGAGACGCAAATACACACACACACACACACACACACACACACACACACACACACACACACACACACACACACACACACACACACACACACACACATGCACAGCACATATACACACCTAATCACTGCAGTTTTTCTCCGGTGCACTGGCAGATTAATCAATACTGTTTTATAACAGTGACGCCTCTCATTTTTTTAAAATTTCTTTAATTACAGATTTTATTTCTTTATTTTTGCAATTGTGAATGGTTTGCTCAGAGGTCACTGAAAGGTGGATTTTGATAGCAGTTACTATGGGAATGATTGTTTATGAAATACTCTTTTGAAGAACTGGTGGTAGACTGGTGACATTCCACAAGAAATTAGGGAAATCAAATAAAAGGCATTTAGAGGAAAACTGCTACACTATCTGAAAGAAAACTACAAATGTTTCTGTAATCATGGCAACAGTTACTCCAGCAAAAGCACCACTTCTCATAAGGAATACATTTTCTCCTTTTCAGAGAACCTTGAAAGTACCGATTTCTTTAGTACAGAATCCCTCCTTTTCGTACTCTACAGTTCTCGCTTGTCCTCATCTCCATTCTGCTTCTGCTGTTTCTGCCCTTCCATGCATTCACGTCCTGCTTTGTGATGTGCCACATTCACTTCCCCTGTCTAGCCCTATCTACCTCTTTCACTATGTCACACACTGTCATCCCACTACCTCTAACACCAATGAGAATTAATTATAACACGGGGATTTTGATGTAATATCCCATCTTAACCGTTTGTTATGTGATTGAAACCGAACTGTAGTGAGCTCATCTAGTACCCGGTGCAAATCACTGATTTGGTGCAACCAGATGCAACAGCTTATTGGCTACAGTTCCTATAACCCCCTTAATTCACAAAGCACGTCAGTCCTGATCACATGATCACGGATGCAGTATCACTATTCAGCTTTGCATACCGATCAGATAAAAGTTGCATATTAGCAACCACAGATTATACCTCTTAACATCTTTCCCCTCCTTTTGCTCTTATCATTGCTTCAGCCTCAAAATGTACTTCAAGAGGAGAATCTTGACATCCATCCTTCAAATACATAAGAATTTGGGTTATGATTGAAAAGACTTGGTCATAATTCTTTACAGTGCGTGAAGCTTTACCTATTTCCAAGTACTTCAAAAAATCTGAGAAAAAAGGTCATAGTGCTAAGGGTTTCATACCTTTGATAGTTGAAACATAATTACTGCTGCGACAAAAACAGCTGCTACTACAAAAGATGGTGGGATGTTGTTTAATAACTTCAGACTAAAGAGGCAGCATGCTGTTTAAACATTTCAATTATATATATGTGTATATATGTGTGTGTGTTTAAAAAAAAAAAAAATATATATATATATATATATATATATATGTGTATGGGTCTACTTCATTTAGTTGAAAACTCATTTCACTGAAAGTCAGTTTCCTGCAACCAATTCACTGAAAACTCACTTCACTGAAAATTCATTTCACTGAAACACATTTTGTTGAAAGTTATATATGGCCTTTTCCCCAATGTAGTGTGATCCTGCAGTTAGTATATAAAGTAAGGGGGTGTGGGGGGCAGATCCCCTCACACTGGGGGGTGTGGGGGGTGTAGCCTCCCCACATATTATAAATGTTTTAAAGTATACAGATGGATACTTATAAGTGCAATGAATTATTCTTTCCAGAAGACAACATATAACCAAACTATGTGGGGGGGCTTTGCCCCCTACATCCCCCAATGTGGGGGGCTGTGCCCACTACTTCAACGAAATGAAATAGGCCCATATATATATATATATATATATATATATATATATATATATATATATGTGTGTGTGTGTGTGTGTGTGTGTGTGTGTGTATTTGTATATATATATATATATATATATATATATATATATATATATATATATATATATATTTAAGAATCTGACTCTCTTCTGTGTGGACGTTCACCACTGTTAATACTGTAGCTCAAGACTAGAGCTTTACAGTGGTGAGGGCTATGTAACAAAAGTTTAAGCACCTTTCTGACATCAGAAAGGTACTTAATAAGCCTGTCTTTCCCTGATTTAGGACTGCAATCACTGTGATCCAGGCACTAGACTGTATTAGCATAATAAATTAATACAGCTGTTTATTTCATAACAGTTATTTATGCTTACCCATTATGAAAATCTGTCATACATTGTATTATTCATTTGTCAACATATGTCAAGTTGCTTTTCTTGTTATCTGTTATATTGTTTGTCACTACTAAGTATTTATAAATATTTTAAGCTTATACTGAACTGCCAATGAAACTTACAATTGTCATGCTGTCATACAGAATTGTAATTGTTACTGCAGAAAGCATCCAGGTCATGGCTGAAGAGAGTCCAAAGACTGCCAACTTATGCTGTTAACAAACACAACAAATAAAATAATAATAATAACAACTAAGCATGACATTGCAGGCATACAATTCTCATCCAGCTGGCTTTGTAAATCCATAGCTTGAACCATGTTTTCTTCTTTTTTCTTACAGTAATGTTCTTCAATCCTTGCACATGCACTTTTGACTTCTTCCTTTTCACCTGCCCTTGCCTCTTTTTCTACCTTCTCTTTTGGAAAATAATACCTTTTTCTGTAGACAAAATGTTATCATTTCCTGTAATTTGCTTGTTCCATAATAAAGTCCTTTTTAGTATGTATTCTCTTTGCTTTGCAGACATTTATCAGTTTAGCTTTCTTCCATGTTATTTGTTGTGAATCTTTTCCTTTCGTCCTCTTTTTGTTTTCTTCCATATCGTCTGAATCCTCAGATTGTTGAATACTTGTATCCAGAATTCCAAAGTTGTCAGTGGTATTATCTTGTTCAATAGAGGCCGAGTAATCTTTACAGAAATAGACACTTCCTTTACTAAATGTGTTCTCTTTGCTCTTTGCCTGGCATTATTTATCTCACCAGTCCAGTCATTAATATATGTAACAACTGCTCTCCAGTTTGTGCCAAGTGCAGAAATACAATCGTCATCAGTAAGTCTAGATTTACTACTAATAATCATCCAACTTTTGACATGAGGAATACAGATCACTGGTGTTATCAGATGTTGCCTTTAAATATACATAGCATTTATTATATTGCACAATATATTTATGCTTTAGCAAATCATCAATGGCATCATACTCATTTAAGGAATTCATATTCAGCTGTAAGTGAATAAAGAATTCTAAAAAAAAATAAAATAAAATAATCAATTTCAGTTATCACAGAATTCAAAGAGAATCTAAATCCACTTCTATGAAAATAATCCCACAAGCAATAAACAACTAAACGTTAAATTAAGTACAGTAAAGTTGTTGCTATGACCTTACAAGTTGCAGAAGTCACACAAAAGATGGAATTCCTTTACATGTCAAGCGGTTGCACCTCTTCTTAACAGTAAAGATCAATAAATCACAGACCAAGGCAAGATTGTTTTGATAAGCTCTGGATTGTCCAGTCTCCAGTCCGTGTGAATTTATAGCTGACTAGGCCCTTTAGGATGGATAGAGTTTGACTGTATTAAAACCTATCCCTTTCTAACAACAAACAGTGAAAATTAAAGGTAAAACAAAATATAAATCAACCAAAGTAAATCTTCTTGTCTTCAAGCTATCCCTTCCTTCCGACAAACAGTGAAAAACAATGGTAAAAAATAACATACAAATTCATATAAAAACTTCTGTTATCAGGCTACTGCACCGTCAATCACAGATAAAGACAGGATTGTTTAGATAAGCAATGGATAATATCACAACACCTCTTGTCACCAGCTAGGGCTGACATAGGTAAAGGTGTCCTGCTCATTCAACTGGAATATAGCTTAGCTTTCCTTGTCACCATTTCAGTGAAAAACATATTAGCCTTATAGGCATTATCAAACAAAGTTTTCTGATTTATTACTATCTCCCCATGGCATAAACATCACTGCTGCACACTTTTCAGGGCTAACTGGCTATTTACAAGCCAGAATAGTCCTTCTCTTAGGCTCCCTACTTTCCCACATACTTAACAAAGTAACTCCATTTCCTCTCATAATGAAACTATTGCTTCCAAACCTAACTACAACCTTAGAAGACTACAGGGGACCTACACTCCTAGCACCCCCCCCCCACCAAATTTCATACCACAGACCATAGCTTCTCTTTACTTGCTCCCAAACTGTAGTATCATTCTCAACCTCATTATCTGACAATATAAATTACAGCGAGTTCAGGCCTCAGGTCAAACATTACCTTATAAAACAATATAAACACATGTGCCACAGTGCAGGACATATCACTTAATTCACTAGGTGCCATTAAAATCTAATTCATCTCATGCTGTACTTTTGCATCAACTTACCCTTTATTTTAAACTAAATGATTTTGCTTTTTGCAAATACGTACTTAGTGTGACTTTTGTCTGCGCAATGATTGGTTTCTTTTGTCCCCCCTTTTTTTTCCTTCTGACACATTGTTTTTATTATTGTTTGAAGTACCCTGGGCTCAAGATGGGTATAATTCCTGTGTATTAGCCTTCTGTCACCACATTTAGCTATTTTAAACTGCTTCTTGTAAATATGTACATGCTGTTTCTATTACATGCACATTGTTTCTTTTCTTTTTTATCTATGATGCTGCTTACCTTACCACTATTTGTAGTCAATATTTTTTTATTGTAACCTGGGCTGAACTGTAATTGGTCACTCTTCAATCAGTGCTGTAACTCAGTTTCTAAACTTTATGTGAATAGATAAAATAAAATTGTGAAAGAATCTAAAAAGTCTGCTTTTATTTTTTCATGGAGTATATTTTTGATAGGCTTACCTACAAGCGACTGAAGTCCACTTGATCAGATTCTGACTGAACTCAACTGGACCAAATGTATCCTCCCCATTGCTTCGTGATCATGGAATTAGCATATATGAGTTTGAAGAGTATGTGTGTGTGTGTGTGTGTGTGTGTGTGTGTGTGTGTGTGTGTGTGTGTGTGTGTGTGTGAGTGTGTGTGTATGTGTATGTGTGTGTGTGTGTTGTGGAGGGTTGCTCTGCATAAGCACTTACCTGGAAGTTTGTGGGTGGGTGGATTTTCAGGAAATAGTGTTCTCAATCAGTTGAGATTTTCATAAAAGAAACATTTTGAGTCTGTCTTTTTGTATTCTGAGTTTGATTAAATTAAATTCTCAGTTTGGAAGGAAGCCATAGCATATCAGAAAATACTGGATTATTTGACGTGATGGTGAAGGACACATTAAGAGTTTTAATTAAAATTATTGAGGTTTATAGTCTGAATTCATACTTGCCACAATTGAGTTTTTTCTGTGGTGAAAAGTATGTCACAATTTACTGTTTTTAGGACTGTTTGTGTTCATTGGTCCAGGTGTGCATATTCAGTTCTCGAAATGCCTTGAGCTGTTTCTGCTATGTAACCAGCATATTGGAAAGAGGGATCACTTACCCTCAGCCAGGACTGATAATTTAAATAAAACTCTGCTTTAGACAAGATGCACTTCTAGTTTATCTTGGGACTTAAATATCTGATGCAATTTGGTTGCTACCCATCTTTATTTAATTGCTCACTGGTGGCACTGGACTCAGTCCCTACCTGCCCTCTCCATAATATCCATAACCCCATAATGCTGTTGCCTTTATACACCTGATTAACCTATTCCTGAATCCCCAATAGTGCAAAGAACACAAACACTGTGAATAGCAGTAAGAGGAGCTCTTTCCCAAAGCTCCAAAGTGTGCAACCAAATGTGGCGGGAGCTATAAAAAATGGCACTGATGCAAAGCAAGCAAATGTGGTGGGAGCTACAACCAAATGGCACTGATGCAGTGCAACCAAATGTGGTGGGAACTACAAAAAAGTGGCACTGATACAGTGCAACCAAATTTGGTGGGAGCTACAAATAAAAGTTGGTATGTTGTGCTGCAAAATGTGGTGGGAGCCTCAAACAAATGGCACTGATGCAGTACAACCAAATGTGGTGGGAGCTACAAACAAATGGCACTGATGCAGTGCAACCAGACGTGGTGGGAACTACAAAGAAATGGCACTAATGCAGTACAACCAAATGTGGTGGGAGCTACAAACAAATGGCAATGATGCAGTGCAACCAAATGTTGTGAGAGCTACAAAAAAATGGCACTGATGCAGTGCAACCAAATTTGGTGGGAGCTACCAACAAATGGCATTTTACAACCAAATTTGGTGGGAGCTGCAAACAAATGGCACTGATGCAGTGCAACCAAATGTGGTGGGAACTACATACAAATATCACTGATGCAGTGCAACCAAATGTGGTGGAAGCTACAAACAAATAGCACTGATGCAGTACAACCAAATGTGGTGATAGCTACAAAGAAATGGCACTGATGCAGTGCAATGAAATATGGTGGGGGCTGCAAAGAAATGGTACTGATGCAGTGCAACCAAATGTGGTGGGAGCTATAAATGCAAGTTCTAATGCAGAGCAACCAAATGTGGTGGGTGCTACAAAGAAATGACATTGATACAATACAACCAAATATGGTGGGAGCTGCAAACAAATGGCACTTATGCAGTACAACCAAATGTGCTGGCAGCTACAAAAAAATGGCACTGATACAGTGCAACCAAATGTGGTGGGTAGTACAAACAAATTACACTGATGCAATACAACCAAATGTGGTGGGTGCTACCAATAAAAGGTGTGATGCAATGCAACCAAATGTGGTGAGTGCTACAAACAAATTACACTGATGCAATGCAACCAAATGTGGTGGGTGCTACAAACAAATTACACTGATGCAATACAACCACACTTGGTGGGAGCTGCAAATGCATGGCACTGATGCAATACAACCAAATGTGGTGGGTGCTACAAACAAATGACACTGATGCAATACAACCACATGTGGTGGGAGCAGCAAATGCATGGCACTGATGCAATACAACCAAATGTGGTGGTAGCTGCAAACAAATGGCACTGATGCAATACAACCACATGTGGTGGGAGCTACAAATACATGGAACTGATGCAGTGCAACCAAATGGGAGGTGTAAACAAATGGCACTGATACAGTGCAACCAAATGTGGTGAGATGGAAATATTGACATTATACAATGAATATTGTACTAGAAGCCTGTATGGTTGAACACCAAAGCAGAGAAGAATAGGTTACCACACAGGAGCATCTTTTAGCCTGTTCATCCGAAAGGTGTATAGAAGATGAAAGGAGGCCACACAGAATGGTCTTATAACAAGATTACTGAAGGTGGCAGCAGGTCCTTGCACAGAATAAAATGAAGGATGACATCAAGTTGAAGAGTGGACATATGGGCAGGAAGCAACAAGAAAGTAAGTAGCACATCATCAGGTATATTGTGAAGGGGCAGGAAATACTTCCCTGCAACAGCAGAAGCAGCTGCATAGATAGAAACAGAAAATCAGATGAACTGGTGTTGTTCTTCATATAACAATAAAAGAGGAGTTAAAGAATTACAGAGGGATGCAGGTAAGGTAGCATGCAGGGCAGCTGGTGGTACTGAATGGCTGGGCTGCACCCCCCAATTTACTCATAAAAAAATAGTTTAATTAGTATTTTTTTACACACTAGTAGCAGGTTGAACTGCAAACTAGTGTGTAAATCAGAAGAAGTGATGTGCTGCGGAACCCAGAACAGAGTGTGTGCATTCTCAAATTCTGATTTAGAAGTTTTGTCTCCAGACTGTTTTTAAAACAGCCTAGATTGGGAAGACTGCAGACATCAGTGAAGATGCCCAGACATCATTGTAGTTTAAACCGCAGGACACTGGATGGGCCGATGGGACTGTTAATTCAGCAGCCACGTCATGTAATCTGAGTATGTGACGTGGCTTCTGATTAGTCCAGTTACTTTTGCATTCTCTTCCTGTGCTTAAACTAGACATAGTTAAGTTGAGAGGGAGAGGGCAGAAGTCCATCTATCAGATTTTTTTTTTTGGGGATTCTGAGTGAGACTCAGACTCAAACTTTAAAGTAAGAGAAGTCAATCAAGGCTATTTATAAATTAACCCCCCCTAAAAAAATTAAGTTCTCATTTTTTTTCTTTTAATTTATTTTGGCAGGGTCAACCAAATACTTTCTGCATTTTTTTCCTGGTGGGGATCAACCAGATACTAGTGGTTTGTTTGTTTTGGGGGCTGCTGATGACTTTCTTTTTTTTAATATAATATCCTGGCAGGGTAACCCGATACTAAGGCGATAGTGTGCTTTGGAGGCTGCTTAAGTGTGGATGTCTTTTTTCTAATAAAATATCCTGGCAAAGGTCAAACAGATACTAGGTTTGCAGTGTGCTTTTGAGGTTGCTTGTGGATGAATTTTTTTGTTAACCAAATGTCTTTTTTCAAGATGAATCACGATAGATTAGAATGGTGTGTGGATGTTTTGTTTTGAAACTCTGGCCTTTTATGATAAAGTCTGTAGGGGGGAACTGAAGTAACATCACCTGCAAGCTCTTGACTATGTGATGTGAAAATACAGTAATGTAACCACTGTCTGCACTCTCTACTATTTCAAACCTTGTAGGCTCAAAGCAGATACTGTGGATAGGCAGTTGGGCTGGGCGGGGGGGCTATGCCTAGTATGTGTGAATGGAATGACTGGCCTTACTGTTGTACTTCTGACTTGCTTTGCAAAAGTAACGTGAATTTGAGTGAAGTAAGATCAACCACAAACTCTGAGTATTTTTTATGTGAAAAAATACATATATTAATAGCACTGCTGTCTTTTTTTGTCTTTTAACCTCACAAGATCTAATCAGATACTGTACATAGGGTGGACGACAGGGAATGGAGCTATGTGTTAATGAAACAACTGGCCCTGCTGTTTACTGTTGTTGTAATTCCGGCTTTGCAAGACTGTAATAGTTGTCTGTACTTTCAGATGAATGTAAACTAATTATCAAATGCACGAGTCATTCTTAACGTATGTTATTTTATATCTGTTCACGTATATACTGAATGTCTGTTTAAAATGTTTGTAATATGTTAGAGCTTTTCTCCCCAGACATATGCTGAAAAGGGTTTTTTGATTAAAGACAGTTGGACAAACCTGGGTAAACAAAAGTAAAATAAAATGAAATTTGTATTTGTATAAGGCGAGCTGGCATGCATAAATTGTGATTAATGTTTCTATCAACTAAATGACATTAATGCAAGTATGTAACCTAACTATTACTAT
This sequence comes from Protopterus annectens, assembly GCF_019279795.1. Taxonomy (NCBI): domain Eukaryota; kingdom Metazoa; phylum Chordata; order Ceratodontiformes; family Protopteridae; genus Protopterus; species Protopterus annectens. Next base: position 1,186,033,678 of record NC_056744.1, read on the forward strand.
TATTTATACTTTAATCCTGGCAGGGTCAAAACAGATACTTTTGTTTGGTAATGGGGAGGGGGGGCTGTTTGTGAATGAAATGGGTTGACTGGCCCTGCTGTTTACTGTTGTAATTCTGGCTTTGCAAGATTAATGTGTATTTTGGTAAAGTCAAATGTCAAACAAATCTGGGTCAGTGTCTTTCAGAACCACTGGCACATTAGGCATTGGAGTGACCTTGACCTGTGAATAATAAAGACAGTACAGTGGGATTTCCATATCTCCTTACTTTTCACTTGGCAGTGTACAAAATGCAGATTACCTGATACAGTCTAATGTATGTTTACTACATCATGTGTACTCATAATAGTTTCATGCAGCCAAGATGAACCACTTTTTTACTGTTTAGAGATGTTTAGGTTTTGTGCTGTTATAGCATAACCTAAATATTTCAAAAGCTGTGAAATGTGATTTTGTCTAGTATTTAGTAGTCTATTCAGCATATATAACAGAGATTGAGCAGTTACGTTATGTAAAATGATAAGCATGATCAGTGTTGTTCCCACTGTAGCATAGCTCCGCCCAGTAAAGTTAACCTCCACCCCTTTCCAGCTGACCCCACCCCATTCAGGTGTCTCCTGCAGCCCTCTTTGATTTGAAGTCACCAGCCATCACTGGTAGCATGCACTGTAATATTCTTGGATATACTGCCTTCCCATGGATGTGAGGCAGTGAAATGCTTCACATAATAAATGGAGTTCAACCTATGCCTAAACAAATGGTTTAGAACTCAGGGCTTTGGCCTTATAGGAACTCAAACATTTCCTTGGAAAAATGCTGTTTAACTTGGGAGGGGACCCAGTAACCAATAGGACACTTTCAGGCTCAGCTACTATCCACTTAGCCAGTAAAAGGTGCAAGCACATAAAATCGCCATAGAAAGCAATTTCTGCTTCAGAATACTAGACTGTTACTGATACAATGTCTGTACAGAAAACACAATCGGGTGATCAGAAAAAAGTGGGAAAAGGTAATAATGACAATGATGATAATAATAATGGGTAAAGTAGACGAAGACAAGATAAAATAAAACTGAATGGTTAGAAATATTAATGATACATTACAGACAATGAGTCTTTGGTAGTAAAAGCATGTCTTGATATTGTAGCATTGCCAAAAGCATGATGCAGTTTTCTGATGTGATGAGGATGTCAACATGCTGGGCTACACAGCTTCTATGATAGATGGGCATTATTAATTGGAGGAGATATCTCCCTCTATATGAAATAATGGTGTACAATAATATTTGACAAAATTCACTTCAGCAAATTCAGATACAAACGTAACTGGCTAAACATGCTGTTGATTGAAAAATATTATCATAAACAAAGCACATTTTCTCTGAGAGTAGTTCCTTTTCCAGACACCCCAAAACAGGAGAGTATGCCTATGACTCCTCTACCACAATAATATAAACATCTCTGAGATGGCTGCAAGTCAGAAAAAATGCAAAATCCCAGATATTTGTAACTCCCCAGATTTCAGTTCTTTTGGAAAAAGCAGTTATTTTACAACCAATCTATAGGTCACAGAAAAGATATTCATTGATCTGAGTTTCTAAAACTGAATGAGTCCCAACATGGATGGACAGTGAAAAGCAGGACTAGGCTGCTAAAAGAGTACTTAAGCTCAGTATGTTAATAAAGGAATAGAACAGAGATGCACAAAATATAGCCAACAAAGAAGCTCATGGCAAAGAATGTGGTTTCATTCATTTCACATAAGAAATGAAATGGTAATGGAATTTAGAGGTACACATTACACTGCAATGGCTCTTTATGGGATTCATCTTAGAAATCTTGAATAACTGATGAGGCAGCAAGTAACAGTTCTATCAGTTTTAATAAATTATGGGAACAGAATAAGGTATATGAAAAACTGAATGCAGCAGATGTGAATCTTATTAAAAGGATCATAGGAAGTTAATAGACTAATGGCCCTAGGGTCATTACAAGCTTAGACAAGTTCTTACCCTTATTTCTATGATCAGCACCTATTTCCCTGTCCAAGAGGGACACAGGTGAAACCCCAGGGGTGAATTTATGGACACCCATCAAATCGTCCACATTGCATTTGAAGAGGGCCAATGAGGTGCTCTGTTTGACATAACATGGGAGTCTGTCACAAAGGTATGGTAACCTCTGGGAGACAAATCTGTCCCTCTAGCAAGTTTTATTAATGTCACATACCAGGTTAAGGTCTTTAGAGTGAGTAACCCGTGTACCATTTGACTTACGGATATGCAGCATTTCCAATAATGCAGGGTCAGAAATTGCCTTGTATGCAAGGCAGAGATCACCTCTGTGTAGTCTGCATAAAACAGAATAAAGTGACAGTGATTTCAGATGATCCCCATTGGACAGATTCTGAAGACCTTGTGAGGAATCTTTGTGGTTTCTCTCATTGCTGCAGGTGCTTAGAAAGGTACATACCAAAAGGGGCATTTTACTCAATTATGGGCCTGATGAGGGAAGAGGACAGGGGGGTTAAAACTTCCTTTTTTCTGGAGGCAATGCCCTTACTTATGAAATGAGCAATATAGAAGGCCCTTCTTACCACTGTGGAGACGTGGTGGTCAAAGGTAAGGTACTGTCAACCCGTGTGCCCAGGTGTATCACCACTGAGTGCATACTTAAGGTGTTGCTATTGATGTGGTAGTTAGCAGGAACATCGCTTTTACCAAAAGGAATGATAATACATTTTTTGCATTAAGTTTAAGGCCATGACTTTGACACAAATCATTTGTTTGTGTAAGACCCCCTTATAGGATATTGACATCATTTGGAGATTCTATGGCTGCTCCCAGTTTGCAGTCATCAGCAATCTTTGTCAGCCACAGACCTTTAGTTTTTGCTTGTTCTTCAGAGAAATAGATTCCAAACAGCAGAGGTCACAGGACTGAACCCTGTGGAACACCACCAGTTACAGGTCTGCTGTTGGAGGTGGATTCCCCTGTTTTGGCTGTAGGAGTTCTACCAGTGAGCCAGTTTGCAACCCATCTAACGATATAAAGGTTGATGCCTAGTTGGGTGAGTTTGTCAATGATGCCTGAGTGGGGGGTAGTGTCAAATGCCTTGGCTAAGTCCAGGTAGGCTGTATGCACAGATTTCCCCTTGTCCAGTGGCTTGGTGACTGTCTCAAAGAAGTTCACCAGGTTTAACAGACAAATCTTAAGTGAGTAGGGTCAAGTATTTGAAGATTACTTATATCTTTGTTGATAAGGTCCATCATGATTTGCTCCATGGCCTTCCGATAAGACAAGTCAGTCTAGTAGGTCTATAGTTCCTGGGGTCAGTGGAAGCACCACCTTTGTGCAAGGGAATAACAGTGGCTGTTTTCTATTCAGCTGGTATGAAGCGAGTGCTTAGCCTATGATTGAAAAGACTACCCAGTGGTGTTACTAATTCATGTTAGAGCCCATGTAGGATGCAGCCTGGGATGCTATCTGGTCCCATAGATGCTGTGTTTTTGGCCTTAGAGAGGGCATTTACAACCTGCTGTTCAGAGATACAAGGTAGGGGACAGGTGGTATGGATGTCATGAGGTATGTGTGGTGGGGACAAGGGAGTGAAGTTTTCACAGAACCTGTCAGTAAACAGGTTAGCTATGGCCACAGGCTCAGTATTTGTGGTATCATTAACTACCAGTTATGCATACATCTGGGTCTTTCCTTTTAGGTTACAGATATAACTACAGAATGCCTTGTGGTTGTCCTTTGTTAAGGAAGCTAATTTGGACTTGTAGTTTGCTTTGGAGGACTTCATAAGAAGTCTTATTTGCTTGTTTAAGCTGAGGAGGGAGTGTTTCCAGTTTAGGATGGCTCACTCCCTCTTACTCTTAGACAGCAATTTCTTCCTGTTACTATAAAGCCTATTAATGGCAGTTGTCCACAACACAGGTTTGCTCATCCTTGAGGAGCTTGTTTTAGTCCTATCAGGTGCTGTCGAGTCAATGCAGTTATGCAGGTGCTTGTATAAAGCATTGGTGTAGAGATTGGCACGGTTGCCAGTTCCATCTGAGGGAGGAGGTGCAGTGAAGCTATTTATACCATCCAGCAAGAGGTTGTAATCTGCTTTGGAGGAGTGTTTTAGTTGCTGATGGGGGTTAAGTACAATAGTTACTCCGAATGAGATAGATTTGTGGTCAGATCTCACCTGGGCAGACCTTACAGTGGGGGTGCTACAGTGGTCTCCCATATTGGTAAGCACCAGATCCAGGATGTTGACACCCCTTGTGGAGGTGTCAACCAGCTGGTCCAGGGCATTGGAGTTAACGAAGTCGAGGAACCTTTGGTAAAGTGAGCTTGAGCACAAGTAATTTACCCAGTCAAAGGATGGGGAGTTAAAGTTGACCAAAACCATGGTTCAATGGATAGGTAGTTAATAAAGTAGCCCAAAAACATGGTTTATGGGGAGGGAGTAAGGTATATGAACAATTGAATTCAGTAGATGTGAAGCCTATTAAAAAGATTGGCATTGGGCTGATGTTCGGAACTACCAAACTCTCATTATAACATTGGCTCTAGAAAAAAAAATAAAGTTCGATTTTTTTTGTTTTTTTTTTAGAATGTCTGGCTGTCGATTTGTTTTCTTTTTTTTCCTTTATTTTGTTTTTGTTTTTTGTGTGCTTAAGCCTGCCATTTCAGGACTTTTTTTCAGTAGCTAAAACTTATACTATCCAGAAATATGCACTATATAGGGATGGAAGGCTACATTTGTTTGAAAAAGGTTATTACATTTCAGAAATTGGTACACAGTTCCAGTCTATACAAGTGATTATAACAGTTATCTTTAGACTGTGAATCAGGCATGGTATAGTAGTATTTAACATTGTGTGTGTGTGTGTGTGTGTGTGTGTGTGTGTGTGTGTGTGTGTGTGTGTGTGTGTGTGTGTGTGTGTGTGTGTGTGTGTGTGTGTGTTGTGTATGGAGGTAATTTCAGTTTCTTACTAGACAGGTCATCTAGCTATCATTGCACTAACTGTGAAGAGTATGGGCTATGGGTTTTAACTCCTCAACCTCTGACATCCATACCTCTAAACCTCTTAGTACTAGAAATCTGGACAAAGACTGACATAATGGGGGTGGGGGTGGGGGCAAAGGCCAAAAAAGAGAGACAGATTTTAAATATTGTTCATAAACATAGACAGTTGTTAGGATAACAGGATTTGTGTTAATATGCATTTTCTGAAGGATGTGAAGTCTGAAACTCAAATGTATGTCTTTATTTAGTGACTTCAGTCCTCAGTGATCATAGGCACCGGAAGCTGTTAAAAACTGGGGGGGAGGGGGTGACAGGGGCACTTGGTGAACTAAAAAGGGTAACTTTTTTATAACTATTTGCTACCACAACATAGGTTCACTTGGAGGACATTTAGGCTTAGCCAATTCCCTTTTGGTGCTTGAATTAACATTTTCTGATTGGTCTTAGCTATACCCATGGCTGATAATTGTATATTAGCCCTAGTGAGAACAACTGTGATTATACCATAGATAATTTGAGGGGGCCATGTAAGGGATGCAGCATTTAGGAACTGCCTCTATCCATTAGTGGCATGAGGGGAAATCCTGGAGTACATTTTCTATTACCCATCCTTAGATCCAAGTTGCATTTGAATATGGATGGATGAGCTTTGCTTTATTTTTATGGACAGTCTGTTCCGGAACAGTGGTAGCCTCTGTGATATATATCCATCTCTCCACAACATTCAGTTTAGATACCTGGACTGAGTATTTCTGATGCCATTTGACTTGCTGATGTTCAGTAGGTCCATCTGTATTATGTCGGAGGATGCTTTGTATGCCAGACGTGTCACCTCTAAGCACTCTGTAGGATACTGAGTATAATAATAAATCTTTGAGGTGGTCCATGCAAGACCTATTGTTTAGGACTTGTATCCTTTTAGTAAGGTATCTCTGAAGGTATTCCAATTGTTGCATGGGGCTGGACAGATACATGCCAAAGTGGGCATTATACAAAATGATTGACATAATGAGAGCTTTGTAAAGGGGGGACAACAACATCTCTAGATCTAGTCACAATCAATTTGTTTATAAGCTGTGCAATATAGAAAGTATTTCTTATGACTCTGGGCACATGTTGGTCAAAAGTTAGGTCACTGTACACATAAGTTCCCAAATGCCAAACAATTGGATCAGCTCTCAGAGGGCATTGTCATAATTTTGACACCAGTAATTATTTGGGACAAATCTTCCTGCATGATGGTTAAGTCATTTGGGGATTCAATAACTTCTCCTAGGTTCATAGGTAGGTACTAGGCTATCTGCCCGAAGGCATTTATAAGCCTAGCCGGAATGCGTTAGCTTTCGCCTCCCTCTTAGATTAGTTCCCTGTGCCTTTGTCCAGCAGAGCCATTGAAGTGATCCCTGGGGTAAACCTTCTGTTTCCCATCCACTCGTCAAGGTTTCTCTTGAAGAGGGTTAGCGAGGAGCTCTTCCTAATGTAGATTGGAATCTTGTTCCGGAGCATGGGAAGTCTCTGGGACAGGAATCTATCCCTCCAGCACATCCTATTTATTGTTGTGGTGAGGTTTAGATCCCTGGAGTGTGTGGCTCGAGGGAATAGGGTTTTCTTTAGGTGGAGCATGACATAAATTCTGGGTTGGACATGGCCTTGTATGTCAGGCAGAGATCACCTCTGAGTAGGCAGTATGCAACCGAGTACAGCTTGAGTTTCTTCAGTCGAGCTGCATAGGGCATCTGCTTAAGGCCAATGATCCTCTTGGTGAGGTACTTCTGTGGTCTTTTCAGTTGTTGCAGGTAAGGTACATCCCAAATGGGGCATTGTACTCTATGATGGGTCTGATGAGTGATGCATAGATGGGCCCAATTACCTCTTTCGATCTGGATGCAAACCCTTTTGTGATTAGGTGGGCCACATAGAAGGATTTTCTAACCACTTTGGCAATGTGATTATCAAAGGAGAGGTTTCTATCTACTTGGGTCCCCAGATCCTTTATTATGTCTTCCATATTTAGGGGGCTACCAACTATGTGGTAGTTTGTGGGTACTTTGTTTTTTCCAAAGGGGATGACTATGCACTTTTTGGCATTTAGCTTGAGGCCATGGTTTTGACACCAGGTATCTATCTCAGTGAGACCCTTTTGTAGGATGTCTGTGTCAGCTGGAGAGTCAATTATAGCCCCTAATTTGCAGTCATCTGTGAATCTGGTCAGCCATAGTCCTCCTGTGCTTGTCTGTACCTCTGAGAAGTATATGCCAAACAGGAGGGGTCCTAGGATTGAGCCCTGGGGAACGCCACTTGTAACCGGTTTAGAGTCAGACGTAGCTCCCGCAACTCTTACCATGTGGGTTCTGTCCATGAGCCAGTTGGCAACCCATCTCATGACGTAGGGGTTTATGTTGAGGCTGGTGATCTTGTCTATAATACTTGAGTGGGGAATGGTGTCGAAGGCCTTTGCAAGGTCTAGGTAGACTGTGTGGACCACCTTTCCCGTCGTCTATAGCCTTGATAACTGTCTCAAAGAAGTCCACCAGGTTTAGGAGGCATGTTCTGCCCTTAACAAAGCCGAACTGGGTAGGGTTCAGTGTTTGGAAGTTTCCAATGTCTCTGTTAATGAGATCCATGATGATGCACTCCATAGCTTTGCAGTCCAAGCTAGTCAGGCTTATAGGGCGATAGTTCCTGAGGTCCGTTGTGGCTCCACCTTTGTGGAGTGGAATAACCGTTGCTGTGTGCCACTCTGTGGACATGTAGCCTGTGGAGTGGCTGAGTTTAAACAGTGTGTTTAGGTGAGGGGCTAGTTCATCTTTGAGCTTGTGTAGGATGCAGCCTGGAACACCGTGCGGTCCCATTGATGCTGTGTTTTTGGCTTTGGAGAGGGCTGTTTTAACCTGAGTGTCTGTGATTTCAGGGGCACTACATTCTTCTGGTATAGTTATAAGCCCTTTTGGGGGTGAGAGGGGGGTGAAGTTTGCATTGAACCTGTCTGCCAGGATGTTGGCTATATCAGTCAGTTCAGTGTATTTTTTGCCATTCTGCACTAACTCCGAGCAGATCTAAGAATTGTCACTTAGATTCTTGACATAGCTAAAGAATGCCTTGTGGTTATCTTTGGAGTCCATGGCAATTTTTCTTTTGAAGCTAGCCTTGGATGATTTTTATGAGGGAACATAGTTTCTTGCTGATACTGATCAGGGATGTCTTCCCTTCTTGAGATTTTACTCTTTTCTGTACTAGTTATCTCCTTCTATTGTATAGCTTGTTTATGGCAGGGGTCCACCAGACTGGTTTCCTTTTCTTGGAGGAGTGAGTCTTGGTTTTGTTTGGGATAGCATGATCCATGCATTCTTGTAGGTGCCCGTAAAGTGCATTAGTTAAAGGATTTTGCAGCTTGGACAGCATTATCCTTTAGCATGAGGGCTTTGAAACTTCCCACCTCGGTCTTAAGTAATGTGAGGTTTGCTTTTGAAATGTTTTTCACAGTGGTTTCTTTGACCGGGGGGTGGTGGCGGAATGTGGATATCAAGAGCGATTAGTTTATGGTCAGATATAACCAGGGAGGGGTTGATCTCCGGTGTGGAAAACCGGTAGCCCATGTTGGTGATGACCAGGTCCAATATGTTGTCACCTTTAGTGGGGGTGTTAAATAGTTGATCCAGGGAGTTTGAGTTTATAAATTCTAGGAAATGTTGGGCAAGGGAGTTTGTACTTGAGTAGTTTTCCAAGTTAATGTTTGAGTAATTGAAATCACCCAATATCAGGGTGTTTGGTAGGACCATTATGTTTCCCAGTGTTTCCAGAAATGAGGAGTGGGGGTCCTGTGACATGGTGGGTGATCTGTAGCTATTATTTGAATAGCAGTTTTGCCCATTGTTAGTTGCACGTGGATGATCTCTGAAGCATTGTGCTGTGCCACTAACCTGGAGGTGTGTGTATCCTTGATGAATATGGATGCTCCCCTGCCTTTGGTATTTCGGTTCGGGTTTTGTGGCCGAAATGTATGGTATGAGTTGTAGCCTGGTAGTGCTGGGGTGCTCTCTGGAGCCTTAAACCAGGTTTCTGTTATTGCACATATATTGATTTTCTCCATACTGAGGAGTGCCTTGAGTGCGTGCATTTTGAGGTTTAGACTTCTGGCATTGAGCAGCATTACCCTCAGTTTTTTGTTACTTGTGCTAGTTACGGTGGTGGGTTTGTCTTTTGAGCTTTGCCTAAAAAAGGCACTATGGGGGTGGCAAGAGCATTGGCCAGTATTCAAAAGCCTAAGGGTGACAGGTGCAAGCCGTCTCTAGCAAAGCAGCGTGGCTTGTCGAGCATGTCATCCCAGGCTGGCAGACACTGGATCCCCTTTGAATGACACCAAAAGCTTAGCCAATTGTTGAAATTGATAATTTTTTCTCTGTACTGTGGTATCATTCTTGGTGAGGGCAGGATGCTGCTCAGGGTCAGGGTCATACTGGCCTGGGCTACATGATCAGAGAGCTCCTCCATGTCTCTTTTCATGTAGTCCAAGGAGGTACGGCTCAGATCATTCACACCAACATGGACAATGACAGAGTCATATTTGTACTTGTTCTGCAGTGACCTGAGTGCTTGTGTTATGTGGCAGATCCTGGCACCCGACAGACAGCTAACAGTAACCTTCTCCTTGTTCAGCCAATTGAGTGGGACGTCAGTGTGTCTGTCTATAGAGTCACCTATTACTATTGTATTGGGTATGTTATTTATTAAGGGCTGTGATTGTGTGGCACACTGGTTTTGTGAAGTATGTGTTTCATGGTTTGTGTTGGGGGGGTGGAGGTTGCTTGGATGCCTGCTTTGGAGGTCTCTGTTGCTTCTGCGGATTTTTATTTAGAGCATCAGAGTATGTTTTCGTGTATTTATGTGTGTTTTTTGCCAGTGCTGGTTTCATAGGTCTATGTGAGACTGGTGGTGTGATGCAAGTAATTCCCTTCTCCTCTTGATTGCCTTGTCCAGTCTTGGGTTGAGAGAGCTTAGCCTCCAGTTTGGCTGTATAATTGCATCTCTCGCATGTATTAGTGTTTGGTGGAAGGAGGAGAGGGTTGTCTGTGTACATGAGGCAATTGTAACATTGCCTCAAAATTCCCAGATTCACCAGTTGGACCGGAGGGTACACCTGAAACTGCCCTTTGGACATGCCTGGATAGGTACAGTGAACTGTTTTACTGATTGGCTGGTAAGGTCGAATAGAGAGCCTTGTCCTTCTCTACAGTATAGGGGGGTCTAGTGCTAAGGTTTATTAGTGCTTGCTATGAGTTTTGAGCAAGTGCCGGTATGAAAAGTGAATGGTTTGAGTGCTTAAGTTGAAAGTTAGTCTCGTTCCAAGGTAAAAATTGAAGAGTAGACGTTGTGGAGCCGGGAATAGTTATACCCTATCTAACCGACCCTGCCCGGCTTGCAAAACCTTGCAAATGTGGGTTTTATAGCAGGGAAATAAAAGAGATAGAAATTAGCCTCAACTGGCCAATAAACTACTAATTTCTGGGCTGAAACCACTCCTCCAGGGACAGATAGGTTGCTCAAAGCTGCCTCTCTCACAGTGAACAGAGAAACTTCCTTGTATCCAAGTAAGGTATGGGCAAACACAGAAACGTCTAACACAGCCCTGAATTCAGCACTAACCTGAAAACTGGGCTATACTAGCTTAGAAAGGCAGAAAACAAGTATTTTTTTGTTTGTTTGTTTTTTTTTTTCAGAAAATAAAGCAGATACAATCAAAAAAACACTTTAAATGCACAGAAATGGCTATCACACTTGAGTGTGTAACCTACAACAGTTAAACAGGTAATTTAAACACAAAAACAATGTTGTTAAAGTGCAGGCAGTAAAATAAGTACAATATATAACTGAAACAAACTTTTTGAATCACAAAAACTGTAGAAAATCGGCATTTTAGGCAGAATTAGCTAAAGGCAGCAAGAAAATGCAGAAAAATGATACTTAATCACTCCAAAGTCTCACTTTTGTCTCTCTGCTGTTGTAGAACTCTGTAGGGCACCAGGCAGGAGCTTGCTGAGCTGTATACTAGCACAAAAACCTTGCAAATGTGGGTTTTATAGCAGAGAAATGAAAGAGATATAAATTAGCCCAAAATGGCCAATGAACTACTGATTTCTAGGCTGAAACCACTCCTCCAGGGACAGATAGGCTGCTCAAAGCTCCCTCTCTCACAGTGAACAGAGAAACTTCCTTCTATCCAAGTAAGGTATGGGCAAACACAGAAACTTGTAACACAGCCCTGAATTCAGCACTAACCTGAAAACTGGACTATACTAGCTTAGAAAGGTGGGAAAACAAGTATATATATATTTTTTTTTTTTTAGAAAATAAAGCAGATACAATCAAAAAACACTTTAAATGCACAGAAATGGCTATCACACTCGAGTGTGTAGCCTACAACAGTTAAACAGGTAATTTAAACACAACAATGACTTTGTTAAAGTGCAGACAGTAATCTCAGCTTGCAGTCACCTCATACTTAGTGGCCAAAGCTCTTTGGTATTTCCTTTTACTTTTGAGATGTATATGTCAAACAGAAAAAGTCTCAGCACCGAACCCTGGGGGACTCCACTGGTGACTGGTCTCTTCCCCTGTTTTGATCTCCTGCATCCTGTGAGCCAAGTTGGCAATGCAGCTGGTGATGTAAGTGTTTGCTCCTACATTATTCATCTTTTGTACTACACCTGAGTAGGGGATTGTGTCAAAAGTCTTGGCCAGCTCAAGGTAATGTGGTGTGAACTGTTTTACCTTCATCCATTGCTTTGGTAACAAGAGTAAAGCTTGAAATTTGCCCATGATTTTGAGCATTTCACACTTTCCTCTGGGCTGTTTTCAAACACATTTTTAGGGCCACGCACACATATATGCATTCCTTGATTCCATTTCCTGATTGTATTAAATTATATTCCTTGTATAATACAGCACACTTGTTAGACTTAAGTCAGAGCGCATTTTAAATGTATTGTTTAAACATTTTTCCAGTAGGCAATGAAACAAAAATGCATTAACCAAAAATGACAAAACTGCCCTATTCAGAACATTTCCATGATAACAGTCTACTTCCACACACAATTGCATTTTAAATTTATTGTTTGAACATTTTTCCAGTAGGCAATGAAGCAAAATGCATGCACCAATAATGACAAAACTGCTCTATTCAGAACATTTCCATGATAACAGTCTATTTTTACACACAATATATAAATACAGAATCACAGTAGTGTAAGCAATAGGCATGTTGCACAGCTTCTTGAACTTATTTTCAATTTGGGGGTGGCATGGGCAAAAGGCCAAAAACCAGGGACACATTTTAAACATTGCTTGTATAATTTTGGAAAGTTGCTTGCATAAAAAGTTGTGCTACCACCATGCATTTCACTGCCGAGTCTTGAACCCAGAACCCTGTGCACTACAGTCAGAGCAAAAAAATATGAGGCATAAATTCACAAGTGATGGTGGCTAGGGACGTTAGTCTGTTTTTACTTGTACCCAAGGTACAGGGTTTGAGCCTGAGCACCTCTAGCCACCAGCTGTATCCTTTTCTGGGCATTTTCACACACTCACACACTCACTCACACACTCACACATTCACTCACTCACTCACTCACACATTCACTCATACTCACACAGCAGCTAAAGACATAAGTGTACTCACTCGAGTCTGCAGCAGCTCTGACTCCTCCCAGCCGAAATACCTCCTGGCAGCTAAGTCTGCAGTAATGTCCAGCCGAAAATAAATGCAGCAGCTCTGATTCCTCCCAGCCAAAAATACCTCCTGGCTGCCAAGTCTGCAGTAATATCCAGCCAAAAATAAATCCATTCCTTCTCTCAGCTGTGGCAGCAGCTAAATGAAAACGTTCTCACCAGGAATGAGCAGAACCAACCGCTCGGAAACCCGGAAATAGCAGCAGCTAAATGAAAAGAAAACCATCTGTTCCCACCCGGAAATATGTGTGCGATGACATCACATCACACAAAAATAATTCAAACGGGACTGGGAGGTATAGTTATGATATGCAAAAGGGGGGGGGGCTCCCCCTCCCCCCCTTGCTGTATGGTTCTGGCACCCGTGCCAGTGATTCACCAAAAAACCACAAGTTTTGTAAGGAACAGACCAAAAATATGAGGCAAAAGTCTGGACATTCTGTGAAAATCTGGACAGTTGAGAGGTATGCTGGCACAAAACATTTAGATGATGAAACCAGCAAGATGGGATTTGCATCCCATCACTGGTATCAATTACTATACAAATGGGAATTGTCCTTAACTGTGCAGTATAAATTGCAGTACTGCCATGGATAATAACCAAGCTCTACTACACCCAGATGGGTTTTAACTTGTACAACTCTGGTTCAAAGTTATAATCACTGACTCCCCAAGACACTCCCCACCAAAAAAACTTGACAAACATCCATTCTATTATCCCACTTACAAGATATCAGTTTAATCTATGAATTTAATCAATTGCTCAAAAATTTCATGACCAACCAAACTTTCACAGTTAAAATTGTGCCTGCCTTACTGAATACAGCCTTAACGCCTTCAGGGGTTCCTCAGGGATCAAGTCTTGCACCAATACTATTCTCTGATTTTATAAATAACCTTGTCCTACATCATCTACAACTTCTCCTTTATGCTGATGATATTGTTATGTATAGATCCAACCCTTCTCTTGACATCATTAAACTAAATTAGTCTTAGACTAAGAGACTAAGAGAACTACTTCTCAGCCAAGCAAGCACAAAAAAAGAAAAGCCTCACTAAAGCTACTAGTCCTCTACATATCAAACACCTAGTCAACAACCTAATTGAATGCATCGCATCATTTAGGTACTTTGACATTTGGCTTGACCAGTGTCTAAACCTCCAAAACTGCATCAAGAAAGTTAGTTCCACAGTCAACTACCTCCTGTTCTGGGCCCAAAAGATTTCTTATTTCTTCTCACAACCTGCTAGAGCAGTCTGAGTCAAAGGTGCCCTGCTTGCCCAACTAGAATACAGCCTACCCCTGTTCACTACTGCTTTACAAAAAAAATACCACCCTACAATCTCTTTCTAATAAAATCTACAATTTCATCATCAACCTACCTTGACAACTTTTTGAGAAAATCAAATTGGCTTTCCATTCTAGGCACAGCCAACCTTTTCTTCAAACTCTTATTCCAAGGCACACTATCTTCCCTAACTATGAGACTAACTACATGTAACCCACACTATACCCTAAGAAGCCAATCCACTAATGGCCCTGCTGCCATAATGCTATCCACTAAACTTAATTTCACAGACCACAGCTTCTCTGTTCTTGTCCTTAAACTATGGCAGTCTTTATGATCTGAGGTTTTTATGATCTGATCTTACTGAAAACAGGGACTACAAAGAGTTCAGGCATTAGTTCAAATAATACATAACTGAACAATATAAGTGAACATGTCAGAACATAGGCCATATAACCCATTTCCAGTTGTTGCACTATTACATTCTTCTCAGAAAACCTTGCTTGCTTAATCTCCTAACATATCCAACTTACAGACTCGTACCCAGCATTTTCCCAACTGCCTCTCCATTTCCTACAATATACCTAATATCCACTCCTCCTGTTATTAGCTCTTCCATTGAAGCTCTTACTATTCTACAATGTCTTCACTGCTAAAACTTCCCTCCATACCTGCATATACCATGCCCAGTCTTTTGGCTGGGCCACATTTACCTCACCTATTAACATGTGCGTTATGCATTGTATACTCCCGATCATACTTCTTTTTAAATCTCCTTGTAAACGTGTGTATACTTTTTTACATCTATGTTATGGCACTATACTGTATAATTTAGTTATATCTTTAATCTTACCCTACTATTGTTAGTATTTATGCAACTCGGGTTGAGCCTGCAAATGGTCAAATGTGATCAGTGCTCTACCCCAGTAAACAAAATAAAATTAAATAAATACAAATAAATGAATAACCTATGACCTTTCATTTTTGCTTTCAGAATTAGAATCAGTTCTCTGAATCTTTATAGTCAGTTGATCAAAAGTTGAGCTCCGCCCCTAGTGTATGACTTAGCAGGCAGATTCAGTTACTGAGATATGGCAACTCTCTTAATTAAAAGTCTGTTTCTGCTTATATAAGTTCCAAACCGGATTTCCTGTGGTTTTTGCTTTGATTCAAATTTTGGAAGATATTCATAGGTTCATAAGTTGGTACTAGGCTATCGGTCCTAGGTCCTGTACAAGCCTAGCCATAACAATTCCCTGGCTATTTCTTCTCACAATATTTACTTCCCTGGACCCCTGTCTAGCAGGGTGACTGAAGTGATCCCCGGGGTAAATTTCCTATCTCTCATCCAGTCGTCAAGGTTCCTTTTGAAGAGGGCCAAGGAGGTGCTCTGCTTGACATGTATGGGCAGTCTATTTCAGAGTATGGGGAGTCTCTGGGTTCAGAACCTATCCCTTCAGCATGTTTTGTTCATTGTGATGACAAGGTTTAGGTCCCTGGAGCATGTGGCTCTGATGGATTGGGATTTCTTTAAGTGTAGCATGTCAAACAGCTCTGGGTTTGACATGGCCTTGTATGTTAAGCAGAGATCGCTTCTGAGTAGACGATATGCGACAGAGTATAGCTGGAGTTTTTTTAGTCGGTCAGCATAGGGTATCTGATTTAAGCCTATGATTCTTTTAGTGAGGTGTTTCTGCTGTAGGGATTTATGCCCAGCTTAGTAAGTTTATCTATGATTCCAAAGTGGTGGATGGTGACAAAGGCCTTGGCAAGGTCCAGATAGGCTGTGTGGATGGCCTTACCTTTGTCCACGGCTCTGGAGACTGATTCGAGGAAGTCAGTCAGGTTCAGGAGACACGATCGGTCCTTCACGAACCCAAACTGGGAGGGGTCTAGTGTTTGAAGTTTGCCAATGTCTTTGTGTATAAGTTCCATGATAATACTTCCATGGCCTTGCAGATCAGGCTCATCATATTGATGGGACGGTAGTTCCCAGGATCCAAGGTGGATCCTCCTTGTGGAGTGGGATAACTGTAGCTGCGCACCACTCAGTGGGCACGAAGCCTGAGGTGAGGTTATGATTAAACATGACACTTAGGTGAGGTGCTAGTTCATTTTGTAGTTCATTTAGTACACAGCCTGGGATGTCATCTGGTCCCATGGATGCTGTATTCTTAGCTTTAGAGAGTGCGGTTTTTACCTGTGTGGCCATGATTACAGGAATTTGGCAATCTTTCAGTATAGAGATGGGCCCTTTAGGGGGTGAGAGGCGGGTGAAGTTGGCACTGAATCGATCTGCCAGGATGTTGGCAATATCCTTGGGATCAGTATATTTAATGCCATTCTGTTGTAGCTCAGAGCAGAGCTGAGCATTGCCATTTAGATTCTTGACATAGCTGTAGAATGCCTTGTGGTTGTCTTTGGAATCGTTGGCAATTTTATTTTCGTAACTGGCTTTGGAGGATTTTATAAGAGATTTCAGCTTCTTACTGAGGCTGGTAAGGGAGTTTTTTGCATGCTGGGATTTTCCTCTTTTCTGCAACAGTTTCTTCCTTCTGTTGTATAGTTTGTTTCTATAGTTGGATGCCCAAGGGGGAGGAGTAAAATTTAGTAAGCCAGGATCCAGCTATAGAAAGGACCTATGATCTAGCTCAGCATCTTCTAGAATGATCAATCTTGCAACAGTGTACATTTTGTGAAGTAAGGATTAGCTTTATTTTTAACCTGTAATACATTTTCACAATGGCAAATACTACTATGTATGGATTTACTCTTTTCTTTCACATGGTACAATTTACTGAAAAGGCAAATACGATGTAACTTGTTTTATCTTTTAAACTAACATATAAATTAATTTCTTTAAAGTTGCTGTATTAATTTTTCCTTTGAAGCAACACTAAAATGTTAAAAGTTATGACAGTTCTCACACAGACTACAAAGCCAAGGTAGCAGCAACATCTGACTAACTATCTGCGTGCAGATGGTGAGGTCGGAAGTGTGTTTGGTTGCATCTGTTCAGTTGTCTACTTTTGCTTAAATAAACAGATGTTTGACAGCTGTGCAAGATCACACGATTCTCGGGCTTTTGGAATAGTATATATAATTAGCAGGACGTGGTGGGTAGAGGGGGAGCTGTTTATCGGCACATGTGAAGTATTGCATTTATATTTGTGTTTTCAACATATTGCAGATGCAGTTTTACATGTCGACAAGCACAAAGGAAGAAGTAATGTTTGTCTATCTATCTGCCTATCTATCTATCTATCTATCTATCTATCTACCTACCTATCTATCTATCTATCTATCTATCTATCTATCTATCTATCTATCTATCTATCTATCTATCTATCTATCTACCTATCTATCTATCTATCTATCTATCTATCTATCTATCTATCTATCTATCTATCTACCTATCTATCTATCTATCTATCTATCTATCTATCTATCTGTCTGTCTGTCTGTCTATCTATCTATCTATCTATCTATCTATCTATCTATCTATCTATCTATCTACCTATCTATCTATCTATCTATCTATCTATCTATCTATCTATCTGTCTATCTATCTATCTATCTATCTATCTATCTATCTATCTATCTATCTATCTATCTATCTATCTATCTATCTATCTATCTATCTATCTATCTATCTATCTATCTATCTATCTATCTATCTATCTATCTGCCTATCTATCTATCTATCTATCTATCTATCTATCTATCTATCTATCTATCTATCTATCTATCTATCTATCTGCCTATCTATCTATCTATCTATCTATCTATCTATCTATCTATCTATCTATCTATCTATCTATCTATCTACCTATCTATCTATCTATCTATCTATCTATCTATCTATCTACCTATCTATCTATCTATCTGTCTATCTATCTAAGCTTCTTATGCAACTTCCTTTGAAAGAACAGTAACATTTTTTAAGTTTATTGCAGTTTTACTCACGCAGACTATGAAGCCAAGGTAACTGCATTTATCTACTTATATATATATATATATTTCTATCTACCTATTATCTTTCTACCTATTGACGGTATTTAAAACATTATGTAATAGTTTCTTCTGAATAAAAAACAAACATAACAGGTAAATTCAGCAGAAATTGCAAACATGACCAAACAAATCTATACATTAATATAAATGTACACACAAAAACTGAAATAGAACTCAATAGATGTAAAAAACCTTCTAAAAAGGAAATACTTTTAAAGATCACCTGAAAGCGACTTTATACTTGTGCATAAATGAGGAAAATATCCGATTCCAGATGACTGAGGCAATGCAAGCAGAAGAAAGCCTACAAAATATTTTCAGGCAAATCCTTAGAAAATCTAACAGATTCTCAGCTGATGCTCTAGAAGATGTTGCCAGGAAGCAGGAAACCACTAGCTTTTTTTAAAATATAGAGCCACCAGTAGTGTGAGGCCCAATATGTAAGGACAAAGGTCTTTAAAGCAAACCTAGCAGTGACTGGTAGCCAGCGCATATTTTTTTTAGCAAAGGTGCAATATGACCTGTCTCGCACACTCAGGCCAACAGCTGTGCCATGCCACTTTGCATCTGCTGCAATTGTGCTAAGGCTACGTTTGGAAGCCTAAGGTAATGGGAATTGCAGTAGTCCAAAAAAGAGAAAATGTATACATCAGTCACCCTTAGGTCTGATGATATAATAAGGTTTCTAATGTGAACAATATCCTTAAGATGAAAATATGATTTCTTAGTCTAAGCAGACACCTGGTACTTTAGTTTAAGTCTGTCAACAATAATTCATCCTAAATCACACACCTGTATAACAAATTCCAGTTTTTTTCTATGATATACAATAATAAGTGGTAAGGAAATAAATATGTAATTGGCTGTGGCAGAAGTAGCCTTGCCTCAGTCTCTGCAAGAATGAGCTTCAGACAGCTTTCTGACTTTCATTTAAGGGTAGGCTGAGGACAGTCTTCAAGGTAGGTAAAGTCAGTTATTGACTTCTGAGCAAAGAAGAGGTAAATATTATAAGCTTATGGCTAACTAACACCCTTGTCTTGCAACACTTCTGTAAGTGGCAGCATATACACTGTAAACAACAGTGGTGACAATGCCAAATTTTGCGGCACTCTACACCAGTCTCGTGTACACCCACTTACAGTGACCTAATGCCAGAAAGGCCACAGTGTGATCCTAGACACTCAATCAGAATAGCTTTATTTACAATATCTAATGCTGTCAAGGGATTATGGAAGACCACTTTGGAGCATAACATTGAATCTTGTACCATAACAAGACTGCTTATTTATTTTATTTTATTTATTTATTTAATATTTGTTTACTGGGAAAGTCCAACTTGGAACAAAACCAATTTTCAGCAGACACCCGAGGAGAAATGCTGCAGACTCATGTCTTTCTAATGCAGGAGGAAACTGGAGCACCGGGAGGAAACCCACATGAATGCAGAGAAGACATGCAGACTCCGCACAGAAGGCACCCACCTGAGAAGTGAACCGGAGAACCTCTTGCTGTAAGGTGACAATGTAACCACTGTGCCACTGACCCAAATAAGGGCCATTTCAGTGTTATACTTATATTTAAAGCCAGACTAACATGGGGCAAAGAGGCCATGAAATGTCAAAAAGTAATATATCTGTTCTTAGATTACCTTTTTTATAACCTTTTCCACTGTGGTCAGATCAAAAGAGAGCTTTCTGAGTATGGAGGTTATTAAAGTTTGTTTTATGGAAGATGAGGAAAATATTCTCAAAACAGAGCAGACAATTAGGAAACTAACTGGTCATAGAAAATTGAGACAGGCTGTAATTAACTTTTTTCATGTATTTGAGAGTGGGCAGATGACATACTGACTCTAATGCCTAACACAAGTCCCTCACCTTAGATTTCAGCAGTCAGTGGTCCTAGTATGTCACCAGAAAGCCTATGATAGCTTCCTACCACCATTTTTAATATTTCAGCTCTTTCTGGCTCATACCTTCCTTTCATTCTTATTTTTCATACAACAAGTTATTACCCTGATCCTCTAAACCTTCATCTAATTTCATCATTCCCAGTGTATTGCTCTTCACACCCCTCACAAGGTCAGTGTTTCAGTGACTGGTGTTTGCTGCCACCCAACAGCTGATCTGTCGAAAGGTGATGTGCACATAGCTTGTCTGTTACACGAGTCATTCATTCTAGCTCTTTGCACATCCTAGAATCAGTAAAACCAATTAGCTTTGTAAAGCACATAAAACTGCTTTTTGAACTCAAACTATACAGCTTAAATGTTAATCCAATTATGTGGTCCCAAAGTTATCTTAATAACAGATCATTCAGGGTAAAGGTCACTCAAACTCTTTCACACGCAGTCTTGATTAGTAAATGCCAATTTTCAGCTCATTATTGTTAGTGATTTTATTAGAGCATTTAGAAAGCATGCCCCAGCCAGCACTATGGTAGTAGCATTAGCCTACATTATTTAATAAAATAATCTTGCATATCATGCTTTAAACAATGCTATGAATTTCAAGTTCAAGTAATACTGCAAACAATGTGAAAACTGACATTCTATATACACATATGTATAGTTACAGTAGCAGATAATCTTCAATATCCTGATGTTAGGACAGTAAATTTCCCTACTGAATTCTCCTTTGACCCCTCAGGTAGATTCTTGGTGAGACTCTGATCAGGTTTTCTCAATGATGAACTGCTCAACAACTTTTTAAATGTTCTCACCCTGAGAAGGCAGTGCACAATTCTAGATGCACTTCTCTTAATTTGTTTTCGGCCTTTTCATTTTGAATCTGGTGTTTTGGACAGTGTCTTTTATATTTTATGTATACTTG
Source organism: Protopterus annectens (assembly GCF_019279795.1). Taxonomy (NCBI): domain Eukaryota; kingdom Metazoa; phylum Chordata; order Ceratodontiformes; family Protopteridae; genus Protopterus; species Protopterus annectens. Next base: position 1,186,054,558 of record NC_056744.1, read on the forward strand.
TAGATCTTGACACTGTACACAGTAATGCTTTTACATAGCAAAGATCATTAGCTTTAGCTTGACGTTCTGTATGATATTTTGGAATCTGTATTCTCACCTTAGCCCTTTCCACAAATCTGATAAAGATCTGTCTGTTTTGTCAGAATACAACTTTTGTCTTTGCTGAGTTCCTTTAAGTAACTGAACATTGCTTTTATGCTCTGGAATTAACAATGCACTGATTAGAGGCAATTTGCTTTTAAGCCCCATACTCCTGAGTAATTGTGTTGGTGTATGTCCTGCTCCTCTAAGAAGGGCATTTCTATATTCCATCAAGGATGAATCTTCTTCTTTTGGCTGCTCCCATTAGGAGTCGCCACAGCGGATCATCTGTTTCCATTTTTTTCTGTCCTTCCTCTGCATCTTGCTGTGTCACACCAACCACCTGCATGTTCTCTCGGCACTATCACACTCCTAACCTTCCTCCTCTTTTCCTGCCTTTGGGCATGGCTTCCTCCTCTTCTTCTCCTTCTCCTCCTCCTTTGGCCAACAGTAGATTCATTTCCACCAACATCCT